>NW_003303652.1:219115-220256 GCF_000142945.1 Phytophthora infestans T30-4 | reverse complement strand
AAGGGTGGGGCCCGTTGGCTTCGGAGAAGTGACTCCGATGACTGAGATGTTAGAGTTGGAAGGGGGCCTTGACCTGAATGAGAGTGTCAAGGCGTACGTTACGGCGGACGCGACGTCTGTCAGAAGTGACGAGACGATGTTGAGGAAAACATCTGGATAAGCATCTGCAAGGAGGACCGTCCCGGTACATAACACAGTGTGCATAAGTTAACTGAGGACTAGAGCACCCTACCTTCTCGCTGGAGAGCGTAGACTAGACAGGTGGTGTATCGCCTAGTAAAAAGAGGAAACGAAACGAAATGACCGGCGTCCGTGTGCCGCTTGTGAGTCTGCACAATACAGTGATGACGACGAGAGCAGCGCTGAAATGTGTCCCGTGGTGAGCCGGAATGCCCGAATACGCGAGCGACTAAATGACTTAGTCGATCAAATGGACGATTGTTTCTTCGAGCGTGTGGTGAAGCTGCCTTTGACGCTTACGAGCACGGAGCTGAGCTGATGTGGAGAAGGTCGCTCAGAGAACTGGGTTGTGTGCCCCATGCAAGACGTCTTAGCTGTCGAACGGGAGTCAGCGAAGAGACAGGCACGTGCATTTCGACTGCTCGTCCCTGTTTGTTAAACACTCTGAGATGTTAGGGTCACACTATTCGATCGAGGATCCAGCGAACGATATCGAGCGCTATGTCTACGCGATGGCTGATACTGATGCGGGCAGCAGCAGAAACAGGGATTGGTCGAGATTTCTGAAACCCCAGAGGACGACGGTTCGGGCTGTGACACCGACGCCGTACCGGTGGGTAACCGCATCATCGGATTGGTTGGAGGCGTCGAGGCCGTATCTATATTGACAGTGGGCCGATGGATATTCTGAACTACACCCGGGGCCGTAGCGTGACTGGGGGAGGCTCACATGCTGAAGACGCTTGGACTGACGAATGCTCCGTTAAGGCCTTACGACTTAACCCTGAACAGTATGGATGGCAAACGGCTGCAGCTGACAATGTGATCGACCTACCCATTTGGCTTGGAACTCTTGAGTTAGAGCAGCCGCTTGTTGTGGTGGATCGCTTACACGTAGATGGCATATTGGGCACAGACGCGCTTAAGGCGTTCCGAGCTGTGGTAGATCTGGATACTAGAA
>NW_003303652.1:215636-217847 GCF_000142945.1 Phytophthora infestans T30-4 | reverse complement strand
GCCAATGCGAGATCCAATACTCCACATCAACGTGCTCTTGGAGCGCGGGGTCGACGTCAGATCGGCGCTGACCAGGCAATAGAAGCGTGAGAGTGGCCTGCCAGGCAGGTCGCTTCAGTCCATCAGCATCGTCGAAGAATGAGCTAGCTGCAGACTCCCGGAGACTTGGCTCACGACCAATCGTTACGTACATGGGTCCATCCAGCGGCCCGTCAGCTCCCCGGAGCCTCCAAACGCACTGTTCTCCCTCCGAGGGACGAGTACTGCAGCGGGGCTGCCGTAGCTTTAGCGTCAGAGGAAGACGTTCGACTCAAAGAGTCACTAATACTAAGTTCCTTATCCAAAGGACACTTACAGCCCAAGACTAGGGCTCAAAGTTAATACCTTAACTTTTATGCTTCAAAACCAGAAGTGTTTTATTTACTATTATTGCGGCCAAGCCGCCTAGGGGTAAATGTATCTCTTTAACTATCTAGCATAGCTAAACCTAATCAAATGCATAACGTGTGGCTTTCAGCCAACGTACTGAGAGACCTTGTTAACTCTCCAACTTATGTACTGAGAGTTTGTTAACTCTCCGGGTACTTCGTACCCCTGTGTGTTCCACACCATGTAACCCCGTTACACTCTCCCCCACTAAGATGAGAGCATTCCGTTCTCGAAACTTTTCTCAGTGAGGTCACGTCTTGTTAAGACGGCGGAGGTTACTACACCTCACCCCAGCGTTGTACAGCTCCGTCAGCTCACAAACGCCTACGCATCGTTGATGCCCAACTTCTCGTCGTCGGCCCACGGCCCAATGTTCCAAGCGCAGCGCGCATCTTGCTCTCAAGCGGTCTCAGACCTACGCTCGCGCTCCGCGCCTACTCCAAGAGCTGCAAACCGCTTAGAGCAATGCTCTTGACTCATTCGAGTCGTCGACAACAGCTCAGCGGTTGAACACTCGCTTCACAAGCGATAGGTCGGTGTTCGAGCCCACCAGGGCACAGCCCACTCGTTCCATGAGCGATTGTCCACGCTTGGACAAGCTTAAGGGCAATCCCCTTTTAGCTCAGTGGTCGAGCGCTTGTTTTGGAAGCCACAGGTCGGTGGCTCAAATCCACCCGGGCGCAGCCCTCTCATACCATGAGTAGTCCGTTCTCGGTCTGACGTACGGGCATCGCCCTTATAGCTCAATGGTAGAGCTCCGGCCTGTCAAGCCAAAGGCCAGTGGTTCGATCCCCGTCCGGGACACCACTTTCGCTGTTACAGCGCATCCACATAAGGATTTCATGCTCATCGAGCAAGTTGTTTCAAGACAACTATGCGTCTATCGAGACGCTTGTGCCTGAACCTTGTTCAGTACAACACGTAGCACCTGCTTCCTTCGGGACCATTTCCCTAACACTTCGAGGTCTCTCCACCTCCGGCTCCCGCTGCGAGCACCGCTCATACGTACGAGCTGGCTGCTGCAGCCACTGGCCAGAGCCTGAGCTCAACTACTGACCTGATCGCTCCCCACGCTAGTAGGAGGCGCCCAGCGCCTGGAGACGCTGTCGCACGCCATGGTGGCGCTTCGGCACATGATGTGCCCGGTCGTAAGCGTCAACGACGTCAGGGCAATCTTGCCGGAGGATAACCTCAAACTCCCATGAGTTCTGTGAGTGAGGGTAACCCCTCCACTTCACCAAGTACTGGGTACGACCCTGGCGTCTACGCCACGCCACAAGGCGTTCCACGTGAAAGTGGAGCTCACCATGCTCATCGAGCAGAGCAGGAGGAGGCCTTGCCTCAGCTAGGCTCTCGTGGGGAGAGTCAGCACTTGCCGGAACGGCGTCTGCGTCCATGCGACGCCGGCGTCCACGACGCGAACGTTCACGTTCACCGCCCATCGGTCGATCTCGAAGAGATGATTCACCTTGTGGATAGGTTAGAGCCACCACTGTTGACTCACAACCAGGTCTCGGACCTTGAGCGTCCAGTCGCTCGGTTTGAACGTTCAGCTTGCCTTGCTCCTGCATCTCGAGCACTTCGCTCCCGCGACCTGTGGCTCTGCCACATGCTGCTGATCAGCCATCTGTGAATCCACCACTTTGCTGGCGTTCAGCCTCCCGTGGCTCTCCCACCTGCTGCCCTGCAGCTGTCCGTGGACCCAGCCACCGTTTGGTGCCAACGCCTCCGCGCTCACCTGAGCAGGGTCTTGTTATGGCTTAAGCAGGCCAACATAGAAAA
>NW_003303652.1:212397-215223 GCF_000142945.1 Phytophthora infestans T30-4 | reverse complement strand
AACATTGCTTCTGCCCTTGACATCTGCATGTTCTCTTCTGCGTGTCTTGGCTTTCAGCCATAGCGTCGCGTACTTGACGCATACCGCTCAGTCTCAAAGTGACAAAGTCATCGACTTGCTTGCGAACCGCAACAGGGCTGACATCAGCTAGCCGCTCGGCTATCCCTCCCCCATCAAGCCCTGAGCCACTGCGTGGCGGCGTCCGTGGGACGCGAGGGTTAGCCAAGCCGTTCACATAGAACGGAGTGTAGCCTGTCGAGGCGTGCACTGCATTATTTAATGCGAGCTCAACGAGTGGGAGCATCTGGCTCCAGCGTTTTGGCGCCTCAGCGCATACGCTTCGGAGGGTATCCTCCACAACGCGATTCACGCGTTCGGTTTGACCATCGGTCTGCGGATGGTCCGCTGTGGACATGTCCAAACGAGTGCCAAGCACTCTGAAGAGGGACATCCAGAACTTCGCAGTGAAGCGCGGGTCTCGATCCGAGACAATTGCCTCAGGCAAGCCATGATGGCGAAAGAATCGGTCTAAAAACAGCAAAGCTGTATCTTCACCATCAATGGTGTCCGGCACTGCCGCTAAATGAGCCATCTTGCTCAATCGGTCTACAAAGACCACTATACCCGTGTTTCCCGCCTTATCCTTGGAAAGGCCAAACACAAAGTCCATACTCATGGACTGCCAGCATCCCTTGGGGACAGGCAAACTCGCCAATGGCGCTGCCGTGTTCGGCGCGGACTTTGTCCGTTGACACGTCTCACACGTGCGTACATAGGTGCCGACCCACTTATACATCTTGGGCCACCAGTACATCGAGCTCACCGAGATACAGGTCTTCTCCCGACCTAAGTGCCCACCCACGGGCGTATCATGAACCTCGTAGAGGATTCGATACTTTAGATCCTCATCATGAGGAACGACTACACGAGGGTTATCCTCAGAGTCGGTGCTGTAGTACAACAGGCCACCATCGAGCGAGTATCGATGCAGCCTCGCGCGTAAGCGCGCAGACAATTCCTTGTAGGCCCTCTTTAAACTCTTCGCTCCCAAGTGCCCGTAGCAGCGCTACGCACATGTCGTCCTGTGCATACGCTCTGCGTATCAAGTCAGGCATTGACGACGTCACTGTCGTGACATGAGCTAATTCATAGTCCGGCCTGCGCGAGAGCGCATCGGCCACTACATTAAGCAGCCCCGGCTTGTACTTCACCTCATGGTTATACTTGGCAAAGAAGGAAAGCCATCTTGCCATTCTCTGAGAGAGATGAGGTGACTGTGTCGCAGTGCGTAGCGACGCATGATCAGTAAAGATCACAAAAAGGTAGCAGGTGTACCCTGAATTTGACTAGAGCATACTTCATTGCAAGTAGCTCTTTGTCATGAACTGGATAGTTCTTCTCTGCAGCTTTGAGCTGGCGAGACTCAAACGCAATCACGCGTTCACGCCCTTCGGCGTCTGCTTGTAGTAGAGCACAACTGATTGCAAAATCGGAGGCGTCACAGACGACGCTAAACGGACTATCCGGGTCCGGTAGCGCAAGGATCGGAGCCTGGAGGAGGCTCTCCTTCACAGCCTCAAAGGCTCCGTCGTGCTCGACGTTCCAGCACCATGGTGCATCCTTCTTAAGAAGATCTGATAATGGCCGAGCCATCTCCGCGTAGTTCGCGCTGTACTTGTGCAAGTAATTGGTTAAGCCTAGCCACTTGCGTAAGTCTTTTTGGTTCTTGGGAACCGGCCAGTCCACGATGGCCTTGACTTTGGCAGGATCTGCCCGTAAGCCACGCTTCCCAATGAAGCACCCGAGGAAAGGTTTCTCCTCCGCGCCAAAGACGCACTTGTCCAAGTTGGCATACACCTTATTAGTGCGCATGCACTCGAGCACCGCTCGCAAGTGGTCAATGTGGTTATCCACGTCTGACTTTCCGTGCTCGGCACGACTATGGACGAATATATCGTCAAAGTACGTCTGAGCGTACCCGGTGGGGCCTAAACAGCTGCGTCACAAGACAATTGAACGTTGCTGGTGCGTTCGGCAGCCCCTGGGGCATGACCATCCACTCCCAGAGCATACCGCTCGGAGTACTCACCGCTGTCAGCGGAATGTCGCTCGCTCTCATGAGCAATTGGTAGTAGCCATCGACCAAGTCGAGCGCACTGTACAACGTACAGCCTACCATGTTGTTCTGCAGAACCTCCTTGCGAGGAATCGGCGTTTGCGCCGGGATAGTGGCCGCATTTAGCTTGTTAAAAGCATGAACAATGCGCCACTTGCCGTTCGGTTTTCTGACACAGAACGTGGGTGTCGAGTGCAGAGACTTACTCTCGCGCACCATCCCTGACTCGTGCTTTCGCAGGAAAGAATGCGGCAATGACGTCACACTGCTCTCTCAGCAAGGCCATTGCCTTATTACGCAGTATTTGGTTCCAGGAACCAGGTCAATCTCATGACACACGCCTCGATCCGGAGGCAGGCCCGTCGGTGGGTCTTTCGAGACAACGTCTCCATACTCCTTCACCACCGGGTAGAAGGGATCCGAAGGATCTTTGAGGATCGCCGATCCACTTCTTGCGCTCAGCGCCTTCTTGGTGTCCTCTAGGACCGCGTCGTCCACGACGGATGAGGAGTTCAACTCCCCCTCAGGTCCCAGCAGGTCCATCTCGGCTAGCTCGCCTGCCTTTAAGGCTTCGCCAAACTCGACAATGGACATCTCGTCCAGCTCTAGCAGAGCATCTGCAGCGGGCAGAGTGTCAAGGCTGATATCGGCCTTCTACCTCCCCCGTCTCTCCGTTAACGAGTGTATAAAGCTGTTCACAGACAAGCAAG
>NW_003303652.1:189222-212043 GCF_000142945.1 Phytophthora infestans T30-4 | reverse complement strand
GGATGACTTTAGAGTCATGCAGCACGCGGTTTGCGATCTTGGAGTTAGGCGCTATGTCTATGTGGAGGTGTATGGTCCTCATCTCACGAGGTGACATCATGGCGCGGACCGCGGAAACTGTGCTCACTGATCCGATGAGAAAGCACGTCACAGAGTGCCGCAGTTATGTCATCGCGACGCGACTCCAGCCGCAATACCACGCCAGCGCTGATGCTCGATGACAGGCGATCCCAGGCCATCTTGACCTCCGGGTCCAGAGAAGGAGATTCTCTCCATCCTTCCCCTCGAGGTTTTACGCTCACCATGAGCGGTTTCAGTCTCATAGACGCTTCACGCGTCATCGACGCTGCCGCCGTTGCGGACCTCATCTTCTCTTGGACATGCTCCAAGAGCGCGTTCTCGTAGCGGGAGAACGATTACAGCCTGGGCGGTGACCGCCTCAGGACCTTGCGATGAGCCACGCCCTCCGGGCCAAGCAAGGACATAAGCTTGGTAAGCGCGTCCTGCTGCGCCGGGGGCAAATTCGCGAACACGGGGTGTTCCATCCTCGCAGAGGATATATTCAACCGACTCAGGAGCGGGATTGACTACAAGTGCTACCAAGTGCAGCGGGGATGCCGTAGCTTTAGCGTCAGAGGAAGATGTTCGACTCAAAGAGTCACTAAGTTCCTTTTCCAAAGGACACTTACAGCCCAAGCCCAGGGCTCAAAGTTAATACCTTAACTTTTATGCTTCAAAACCAGAAGTGTTTTATTTACTATTATTGCGGCCAAGCCGCCTAGGGGTAAATGTATCTCTTTAACTATCTAGCATCGTTAAACCTAATCAAATGCATAACGTGTGGCTTTCAGCCAACGTACTGAGGGGCCTTGTTAGCTCTTCAACTTATGTACTGAGAGTTTGTTAACTCTCCGGGTACTTCGTACCCCTGTGTGTTCCACACCATGTAACCCCGTTACACGAAAGGGGTAAACATAAATACAGAACCGAATTTCCAGTCAAGCGCACAGAGCGACGTCCGGCTTCAAGGTAAGCGACTGGTCAAGCTTGATTGAGTGTGTTATGGCTGTCGGTGAACTCGAAGCTTTGTAGCGAGGGTTCATTCGGCAAGGCCAAGCGACTGTGTATTTTGGCCGAGTACTATCGGGAGGTTTGACGTGACGGCTTATTGTTGCCTATTTGCTGGGAGTGCTTGTATTGCGTCCCTTTCATTCTTCCAACCGAGTGTTGAACACTCATTGGGCGGCGTGAGCACGCGCGAAAGCTGTTGCTTCAGCTGATCCCGAGTGAGAAATGCAGCGTCAACAGACGTGCCGCACGTTAGTGTTCATTCGCGAGCGCGACCTCCAAGCCTGCAGATAGCCAGCGCCACGCGCTGATGCTCAGACTGGAGCAGGGCCGATCCCATGGCCATCTTGACCTCCCGGGTCCAGAGAAGGAGATTCTCTCCATCCTTCCCCTCGAAGGTTTTTACGCTCACCATGAGCGGCTTCAGTCTCATAGACGCTTCACGCGTCATCGACGCTGCCGCCGTTGCGGACCTCATCTTCTCTTGGACATGCTCCAAGTGCGCGTTCTCGTAGCGGGAGAACGATTACAGCCTGGCGGTGACCGCCTCAGGACCTTGCGATGAGCCACGCCCTCCGGGCCAAGCAAGGACATAAGCTTAGTAAGCGCGTCCTGCTGCGCCGGGGCAAATTCGCGAACACGGGGTGTTCCATCCTCGCAGAGGATATATTCAACCGACTCAGGAGCGGGATTGACTACAAGTGCTACCAAGTGCAGCGGGGCTGCCGTAGCTTTAGCGTCAGAGGAAGACGTTCGACTCAAAGAGTCACTAAGTTCCTTTTCCAAAGGACACTTACAGCCCAAGACCAGGGCTCAAAGCTAATACCTTAACTTTTATGCTTCAAAACCAGAAGTGTTTTATTTACTATTATTGCGGCCAAGCCGCCTAGGGGTAAATGTATCTCTTTAACTATCTAGCATCGTTAAACCTAATCAAATGCATAACGTGTGGCTTTCAGCCAACGTACTGAGAGACCTTGTTAACTCTCCAACTTATGTACTGAGAGTTTGTTAACTCTCCGGGTACTTCGTACCCCTGTGTATTCCACACCATGTAACCTCGTTACACGAAAGGGGTAAACATAAATACAGAACCGAATTTTCAGTCAATCGCACAGAGCGACGTCCGGCTTCAAGGTAAGCGTCTGGTCAAGCTTGATTGAGTGTGTTATGGCTGTCGGTGAACTCGAAGCTTTGTAGCGAGGGTTCATCCGGCAAGGCCAAGAGACTGTGTATTTTGGCCGAGTACTATCGGGAGGTTTGATGTGACGGCTTATTGTTGCCTATTTGCTGGGAGTGCTTGTATTGCGTCCCTTTTAGTCTCCCAACCGAGTGTTGAGCACTCGGTGCCCTCGTAAAAGGCTTACCCGTGCCTGGTATCCTTCCGCTGTTGGGACCACGAGGATTCATTACACCTATTAGCTTTGCTCGTGCTATTAGCGTGTTCTTGTTTTTACTGGTTGGCCTATATAAGTAGTTTACAAGGTCCAGTTTGTCCCGGTGCAAGGGCAAAACTGGGGTCTTCAGGTCCGCCTGAACGATCGTTTACTATCCTAGTAGACGTATTGTTGTGGGAACGTCCTAAGTACATTTGTAGCTAGAGGCACGTGAGAATTCCAGCACCAAACCACTGGACAGCACACTTTGGCTAGAGCACCGGAGATGGAAGGCCAACGGCCAGGTACCACGAAACCGGTGCAGCCAGCTCAAACGTTTGAGAACAGGGAAAAGTTAACATTTACGAAAAGGCCGTACTAATAGAGAGAGCGCTTAACCGCTATGAAGGCTGTGCCTCGGGTGAACAGAGAACCATGAAGCCAAGAAGAACACGGAAGAGCACGGGCCACTGAAAAGCATGAGATCCAACCTGTAGTACGGGGTACCGGAAGCGTGCCCAACCATGATATTGTACGGGACCACATGAGACTACGGAATGGTAAGTGCCTAAGGACACGAAGCCTTGACCTACTGGGGTAAACGAGGCTTACAAATCACACGACACCAAGAAGCACTTAAATTTGCGGCCACCTCATCCCCGACAAACCCTGCAACTCCCTGCGTAGCGCCGGAGGCTAGCTAGTCTGGCCCTGTAGTGAAGTGTGTTCTGCGTCCTTCTGTCCGCGGCTAGGGTTAATTAAAGGAAGGCAAATGAGGGCGCTCTACTGGCTGCCGAGCGCAGCGAAGGCGGCGTCGATTGGCCAAATTTGCCTTTATGTAATGCACACACTGTACATGTATGTGGTCTAGACATCGTACTTAAATGCACCGCTCAAAAAAAAAAATTGCCCCCATTTTCAATTGCGGAACACCACGACACGCTAAGGGCGCCCCCTGTGTGCGCGTTAGTTAGCATTAGTAGGAGGCGCCGATGTAGACACACGTAATATATGCTGTTAGCAGCTGGTAATAATATAAGTTGGGCCTAGTGACGCACATTTCGTCTTAAAACTTCATTGTAGTACTTATAGCTAGCAAATATGATATTTTGAGCTTTGTAGTACTTTTTAATAGTGCTACCTTCAGATTGTTTTGCATAGTACGTTTCCTAATATCTTTTATAGTTTTGCTTGCAATCTTTTGTAGTAGTCGTATTAATAATTATTAATTCTGTTCTACATAAATTTAAAATAGATTCTTTCTAACGCTTAAGAAACACGATCTGATTACAAATCTTAAAAAGCTAGCAAATACGACTATGATGGTTCCTCACAGGGGGTGGGACGAAAAGAGTGTATTTTCCAAATACTTGCTCTTCTTCTGCTTCATTTGCCTAACGTACTTGGTGTTTCGGGGGTCAGCATGGTGAGGGCGGCTGTGCTTCTTCTTCTTCGTCTTCTTAGGGTATCAGTCAGAGCTAATCGCCGTCTTCACGTTCGCCACTGGCGGTGCACTTCGGCCGAATCAGGAGATAGGTGGTGGGGGCTTTTCCTCCCAGAAATTAACTACTTTTGGGCCGTTGTCGTCCAATAGTGTTGACACACCTATGGAGCGTAGCGCGTTTCATACAATTATTAGCAAATGGTATCAGCTGTGTACCGCTGCAAGCTGTCCAACCCCCCCTCCCCCTATCTACATACGCGTCACCGTAGATAAATGTTCACTATCTTATTTGGACACACGCAAAACCATGCAACATGTACCATCAACGCTCACAGCGTATTTCCCACTAATGTCCGCTCACAAATTAAAACTTCTGTATGGAGTGAGCACCACGCGCAACGGATAATTGCTGTCTACACAGAAGCGAGTATGTGTGCGATAGTGCAGACCTTACAGGTGGGCGTGTCAAGTCGATGTGTCTGTACGCAGTACGGTACTATAGTGCCCTGTCCATAATAGTCGAGATATGAGCTTAGTTTAGTCGCGGGTGGCTACAAGGTGTTCTCACCGCGCCCATATATACGCGCTGACTTCTGCTTACACACGCGCAGTTGAATGCCTGTATCACTGCGGTAGAACCTGTTCCCAATTCGTAATGCGCTTGGTTATAATGCCTCATATATCAGAGTAAGCACAGTAAGCTAGCATTACGTTGCAAAAATACCGAGAAAGCAACAGTAATCTCATGTATATGTTTTGGTTATCAAGGCTACGTGACACACACCCATTAGAGATATTGCGGGATCTGCACAGACACAGTAAGTAGCACGCCGGGATAATAAGTAGGTAGCGAATTTACTTCGTCTTGTGTACACGATACACTATTCGATTCAAGTTTAAACATCACTTCAATCTGATAATATGACTACAGCAATGTGGCTGGGTATGTTCGGCATACAAATCAGATCCAGTAAATACCACTCGGAAGGATCTCAGCCACTCTTCAGTCAGTAAGTCTGCAAATAAGTCGGTAAGTAAGCTAACAGTGTTCATCCTATCATGCCCGAGCTAGAACACGGACAGCATTGATTATTAAACTCAGTCTGAATAATTGTGTCGAGTCAGCGAACATCTGTACATGACCTTCAGCGATGCCCTGCTAATATGAGCTCAGCAAGCTAATTCAAGGAGAGAAATCGGTACTTTTGGTGAACATCGGCAGATACGAGTGATTGTACACCATACTATGCATGCGGACATGAATAAAACTTGTGTGGTGTTGGAATCCCACGTGAACTCTAGCTACAAATGTACTTAGGACGTTCCCACCTACTAGGATAGTAAACGATCGTTCGGGCGGGCCTGAAGACCCCAGTTTTGCCCTTGCACCGGGACAAACTTGACCTTGTAAACTACTTATATAGGCCAACCAGTAAAAACAAGAACACGCTAATAGCACGAGCAAAGCTAATAGGTGTTATGAATCCTCGTGGTCCCAACAGCGGAAGGATACCAGGCACGGGTAAGCCTTTTACGAGGGCACCGAGTGTTCAACACTCGGTTGGAAGAATGAAAGGGACGCAATACAAGTACTCCCAGCAAATAGGCAGCAATAAGCCGTCACGTCAAACCTCCCGATAGTACTCCTTTAAAATACACAGCCGCTTGGCCTTGCCGGATGAACCCTCGCTACAAAGCTTCGAGTTCACCGACAGCCATAACACACTCAATCAAGCTTGACCAGACGCTTACCTTGAAGCCGGACGTCGCTCTGTGCGCTTGACTGGAAATTCGGTTCTGTATTTATGTTTACCCCTTTCGGGTCTATTCCTAATAAGAAGGCCTAGTCAAGTATACAAATATCAAGTAAGCTATGATCCGTTATGGATCTTCTTGCATGCCAAGCGTCGTCTGCACCGTCGCATGAGTATCTTTAACGGCCTGCGCCCTGTCCCAGACGGTGAACGTGTCTTACAAGGGTCGCTGAGTCTTCCGCGAAGTTATCCCAACCGCCACCGAGGGTTCGTACCGTAGATGGTCCGCTGAATGCGAAACCGGCCAGTCCAATATTAATAATAAGGACAGCCTACATATGGACCGTATCCAATATCTGCTGAGAGTTCGGAAGTGACGCCGTCGAGTCCCTTGCACCTTGGCGTCTCCGTACATCACATGACCGAGGGCTCGTCGCTTGAACATCTTGGGCGGTGTCACGTCTTTGTCGACGGGTGATAATCCGCAACCACGGAGAAATCACTACACCACACTTGCCGTCGCATTTAACGATATGGTAGCGAATACCTTTCGGCTCGACGGAGCATTACCTGGTGCCAAGTTTACTCGATGGCGTGGGATCCCAATACGTTTTGGTAGACGTGTGTACTATCACTAAGCATACTTGGAATCTCTCTCCGATTTATGTTGAAGCTCAATGCACCATTGATAATGGCCCACCTTCTGAATAATAGAAATTGAATTTGCATAGAAGCGCACCTCAGAGTGATGCTGATTCAGTAGCGAAGTGCTCAATCGGAAATTAAGACAAAAATCTTTCAGGGTAAGATGGTGCTCATATTGCAGATCACTTTAAACCCCGGTGGTAACGACGAAAGCTTCCGCTTCCCAAGCTAGACCTATAACACGCCTATCCATCTGTAACGGCCACCTTCCAGATATTCATAGCTATAATGGATATTGTCAGAAACGGCTTCAGAAAATGCAAGCGAGAGGTGGAGAGGCGTTTGGTGAGGCAGAACATTTGAGCACTAAGGATAGTGTGTACATTTGTTTCTTCAAGCAAAAGTAGTAGAACACGGAATATATATTATATGTAGCTTTGCTTTGAATAAAAATCTGCACCCACTACAGAGCAGCGGAGGTGGTCAGCCCTCTCTACACCAACCAACCATTTCCATGCGCCCGCGGAGCGGGTGTCGAGAGCGCTAGTACCACCGCCTTATCTTGTAGTCTGTCTGTCCGTCGGTTCGTCAATCAGTCTGTCGTTTTCCTCTCTTTCTTCTTTTCCCTTCCTTTTGGCATGACTACAAGGGGATTGAAGCATAATACCAGCGCTTCATGGGTTGTGCTGACCGCCATAATCAACTGCGACTTCAGTCGTACTCTATACAATTAGCGGCAGGGTAAATGCTATCCTGACAATGTCATCTTATGATTTCTAATTTATGTTGTTCTTTATACCAGATTCCAGAAGTACTACAAGCGTCTCTTTTTTGGGCTATTAGACATGGCCATGATGAACGCGTACATTGTACATTCGCTTTTGTAAGAGAAATAGTGCAAGAAGAAAATGCCGCATTATGTGTTCGTGGCAAGAATGCACAAGAAACATATCCTCCAAACAGAGACATCATTTACAAAGACAACCGGAACATCTTGATCTACTACTACAGTTCCTGAACAGGTTAGTGTACATGGCGGACATGCATAAGTTCAAACGGCAGATATGCGCATGCAAAACGGTATCCAAACGCTGGGTCAGCGCCAGTGTAAAGTATACTCCTGCTACAAACCTGAAGGTAAGCGGCGTGGGGGAACATCGACATTCTATTGCCCAAAGGGTTCGGAGGCCAAGAAAGGCGTGGTGACGCTTTGCAACAAAGCCCGAGGGCAACCCGGCAAACGAAGGAATGACTTGTGCTCAATTCACGCATATTCTGTGTCAGAACGGTGGGTTTTCGCCAAAGAAAAGTCACATTCGGGACCGTAGTCTTGCCAACCCGTAACTAATCTCGTCAATGCGTGTACCTTCACAATCTTAATCGTATATCGGCACCCGTATCTGCACATTCATTTGCCTCTCACTTGGCGATCCAGTTACTGTCACCTCGCCTCTGCCGTTTGTAGCTGCGCCTCGATACTTAAAGCTCAAGTTAAGGGAAGGGGGAAGATGTTTGTCTGTGAGGTGTGTGTTAAATTCTTGGTTGGCACTAAAATTAGAGCTTGCATAGACTGATCATAAACAGTTGATTGGGGAAGTTTGAATCCGCAGATTATCGCGATCACCCCAAGTTTCCTCCCGAGAATTTCGTGGCTGGTTCGCCGTCCGCGCAATCCTATTCCAATGTACTATCTTCCTCCGTGGATCGGTATCTAGACTGGTATCGTGCTCCATGGCTCGGAAATTTTCCGTCTATAGCCCCCGTGACTGCTTAGCCTCCCATGGCTTAGTGGCTGGATTGCCGTTCATGCTGGCGTGCTCTTCATGGTTTCGTGGCTGGTCTGGTGTCTATGCTGTCGTGTTCGTCTGTGGTATCGCGCTCCATGACCTGGTGAGCTTCGGGTTTTATCCTAGTATCGTGCTCTAACGCTGGAAAATTTTCGCTTTGTGGTCCCTCGTGGTTTCGTGTTTGGATGCTCCGTGCTCTACCGAGGTGTTACGAGAGAATACATTTCCGTGTACTCTCACAGCTACGTGAGCTACCGTGGCTTTAAACTTGCGTGCTCTTTTGTAGGTCGTGCTTTTCAGCATGTGGGGTGTCATTATTTCAGCCCTCGTTCGCTTTCTTCGTTTCCTGTCCTTTTTCGTGGCTGCGAGCTTGCTTCCGTGGTTCGTGCTTCGCAAAACAAATTGTGACCTGCATTTGTTCAGTCACCTTTCATTTGGCTATAATCACAAGTTAAAGGTTTCTAGTATTTTGATATTAGTAACAAAATTGTACTTTTATCGAGCGCTAATTAAAAAAAATACGTGTACTAATAGTACAACAGAATGCAAGCGAAATACATAAATTAATATAAACAATACTAAGAACAACCATCTTGAATTTTAAAATAAGTAAAACAAAGTACCACGAATCTAAAAACATTATGTTTGTAGAAAAAGTACTAAATAACGGAAGCACCCGGGAGCGCTTCGGGATACGACGATTGCACACCGCGGAGCACAATACCATTTTGGTACACGATAACACGAGAAACGCAGATACACTACGCGAGCACGAAAACATATAATAGCAGAACCACACTGCGATTGCATGATAGCGCGATAACGCGGTCGATGGGGCCACGACAGGAGAGCACGTTACATGGGAGATGGATCAATATTACAATGGAATAGCACCAGTCGGCGAGAGTACCGTCGATAAGACGTCATGGACGATGGATGCGTATGGACCACAAAACCTGTAAAACTTACGCAAGCCCTTGGGGGCATGGAACAGCTAACAGCCACGAAAGAGGGCGGTGTACTGAAGAATGAAACCAAATGCGATCGTGTATAAGCACTAAGCGGTGTTAGAAACGGGTGAGTAAGGAACCACGAAGCAACGAAGGCCACGAAAAAGCACGGGCCGTGGCAGAGCGTGGTATCCGGTCTGTAGTACGGTGAAGCGAAAGAGTGTGACATCTCAATGTCGTACAGAGCCACATGAGACAACAGAATGGCAAGTAGCTCAAGTAAACGAAACCGCACTGTACCTGGGTCGACGAATGCACATGGAGCCTCCAACACAAGACAGTACACGCCGACACGTAATACTTAAGGCTGTAGCCACCTCCCCTCCAACAAACCATGGAGCACGATAACCTGCGCTCACCGAGTCATGGATGAAGATATTACATTCGAACAGGATTGTGCGGACGGCGGACCAGCCACGAAATCATGGGAGAGCACATAGGGGGAGAACGAGGCCACGACGCGGAGCAGGGAATAGTTAGCAACCACGAAAGACGGTCGTATTACTGAAGAGCATGAGCCCCGACCAGAGAGAGCGCATTAACGGAAAAGGGCACGATCCACGTAAGAGCATAGACGCCAACCAGTAGTACGGAGCAACGGAACCGTACGAAGCCGTGATATCGTACACCACCACCTGAGACTACATAATTGGAGGTGGGTTAGGTACAGCACACTACATCATACGGGGATGACTGAAGACTCGGGGTACAAGATCAGACTGAAATCACACAAAACACGAAGTATGTAAAGCTGTAGCCGCAACTCGTGCCGGGCGTGAGCTTCCCGACCACGATGGTCCACATCGTGAAGAAGGTCGCTGTACAGATTGGAGAAAATGGCTTGGTACAGGCTGCACATGGCGTTGAGCAGCTCCCGGGGAGCCGCAAGGGGCAAGTTCTGAACGGCGTCGCCATGCACCGTACGGAAGACGGCAGCCACGTCGAATGGATACCATTCCGCGGTTGCATCCTGAAGAACGTGAAGCACCTGGTGCAATTGGTCCGCCCGGCGGATCGTTAGGGCTGGAGCCGGCTCAGAGCCGCCCCATTGAGAATCTTCGTGAAGCACTGTTCTGTCTTGACGGTAGCCCCCGGGGTCCTATGAGGACAAGAAGTGGTCGAATGGACGGCTAAAAAGGTCCACCGAAAACAACAGCTTGGCGGTCACTTTGGTGACCCGGTACCGCCCTCGAAAACACTCTTGACGCTGGATGGCGAAGACTCGATCGTGCCACGACATGTTAATGAAGCGCCGGTAGAACTCATCCGTACCTGCTGACCGAAGCGGTGGGCGCGGACCTACCCGGGCTGCACGATGGACCGCGACCTCGCTGGTCGATGGTCGAAACAAACTGTTGCCGACCGGCAAGTGGCCCTGGGTTATCGTATTCAGCGACCGCGGTCGATCACGGGACCGGCGGTGACGGGAACAGGACTGGCGGTGCCGGGCACCAGACCTGCGAGGTCACTCGGAACGTAATCGTGAACAAGAACGAGAGCGTCCCAGTCGGGAATGTGGGCTACCCGATCGAGAGCGACGCTTCTGGCGCGGAGAACGAGAGCGGTGGTGGCGGCGTGGGGCCGGTGAACGGGAACGACCTCGTGAGCGCCCACGCTGATCCGGCTCCGCCTCACCATGTGCTTGCAGGTAGCCTCCCGGTGACCGTGGCTCCTCGTCGAGCTCGTGACGCGTCGACCCACTTGTTGCTCAACGACACGATGTTAAGCGGTGTCTCTTGGGTCCGAAATTTCCATCGGGCCCGCGCGCCCCTGGGGCGGCGGAGGCAGAGTTACAGGTTGGGTCATTTGCTGCTGCAAGGATTCCAGCGTTGCTGCCATGGTCTTTATCGGGAAGCGAAAGGCAGCATTGGCTTCGCATTGTTCCTGTAGTAGGCGCTGCAAGAACGTGTGGGCTGTAGACTGGTCCGGCCCGCGTTGCGGAGCCCCCGTGGCTGCCCTGGCTCCAGGTGCCGCTGGTGAGCCTACCGCGCATACGGTAGAGAACAGGTTGCAGGGGGTGAGGATCGTATCCTCTAGCGTGAGCAAGGGAAGACTATCGTCGTCTGACGACTCATGCAATCGACCCAAAATTACGGAGACCGTATCGTCAAACGCCGGGGTAGCCACACATTGCCAGGCAAACGTAGCGGGAACCACGGAAGTCTTAGCCCCACGTGGAGTAACGTACGAGATGGCCTGGCCACCAATGTCAACCAAGATACCACCCATAGCACCAGGTGCCTTGAATAAACTGAGCAGCTCGTACACCAGCCGGTCTGACCGGTGGTGACGTAGTGAACAGCTGCCAGGCAGTCGTAAAGTTAGGCAGTGACGATGTGAACCGGAAATAATGTCCGAGTTCCAGCAGGAATTCATCACGTGAGATGGTTTGGCTGTGCATGTCGCTCAATGGCACGGCCACCACTTGACGGGGCGCGCCCGCAGAACCGCGCACACCCACCATACACAAGTAACTGCATCCCGGATCCAGCACAAGGTTTATGTCATCCACCAAAACGATGGTCGAAGCTCGAACGTAGGTGAGAACTTGGCCACACAAGTACACCTCAGAGGTGTGACGAACGAACTTGGTGTCACAATCAGCTGAGGCCACGAAGAACTGAGAAAGCCGCAAAAGCCGAAAGACCGAAAGAAGGGGGCGCATCAGGAGCTCCTTCAACAAATCATGGGACGGTTGCGTCAGTCGCCAATGCGAGATCCAATACTCCACATCAACATGCTCTTGGAGCGCGGGGTCGACGTCAGATCGGCGCTGACCAGGCAATAGAAGCGTGAGAGTGGCCTGCCAGGCAGGTCGCTTCAGTCCATCCGCATCGTCGAAGAATGAGCTAGCTGCAGACTCCCGGAGACTCGGCTCACGACCCATCGTTACGTACATGGGTCCATCCAGCGGCCCGTCAGCTTCCCGGAGCCTCCAAACGCACTGTTCTCCCTCCGAGGGACGAGTACTGCAGCGGGGCTGCCGTAGCTTTAGCGTCAGAGGAAGACGTTCGACTCAAAGAGTCACTAATACTAAGTTCCTTATCCAAAGGACACTTACAGCCCAAGACCAGGGCTCAAAGTTAATACCTTAACTTTTATGCTTTAAAACCAGAAGTGTTTTATTTACTATTATTGCGGCCAAGCCGCCTAGGGGTAAATGTATCTCTTTAACTATCTAGCATAGCTAAACCTAATCGAATGCATAACGTGTGGCTTTCAGCCAACGTACTGAGAGACCTTGTTAACTCTCCAACTTATGTACTGAGAGTTTGTTAACTCTCCGGGTACTTCGTACCCCTGTGTGTTCCACACCATGTAACCCCGTTACACTCTCCCCCACTAAGATGAGAGCATTCCGTTCTCGAAACTTTCCTGAGTGAGGTCACGTCTTGTTAAGACGGCGGAGGTTACTACACCTCACCCCAGCGTTGTACAGCTCCGTCAGCTCACAAACGCCTACGCATCGTTGATGCCCAACTTCTCGTCGTCGGCCCACGGCCCAATGTTCCAAGCGCAGCGCGCATCTTGCTCTCAAGCGGTCTCAGACCTACGCTCGCGCTCCTCGCCTACTCCAAGAGCTGCAAACCGCTTAGAGCAATGCTCTTGACTCAGTCGAGTCGTCGACAACAGCTCAGCGGTTGAACACTCGCTTCACAAGCGATAGGTCGGTGGTTCAAACCCACCAGGGCACAGCCCTCTCGTTCCATGAACGATTGTTCACGCTTGGACAAGCTTAAGGGCAACACCCTTTTAGCTCAATGGTTGAGCGTTGGCTTTGAGAGCCACAGGTCGGTGGTTCGAACCCACCAGGGCACAGCCCACTCGTTTCATGAACGATTGTCCACGCTTGGACAAGCTTAAGGGCAATCCCCTTTTAGCTCAGTGGTCGAGCGTTGGCGTTGGAAGCCACAGGTCGGTGGTTCGAAACCACCAGGGCGCAGCCCTCTCGCTCTACGAACTGTTGTCCTTGAATGGACAAGCTCAAGGGCAACGCCCTTTCAGCTCAGTGGTCGAGCGCTGGCTTTGGAAGCCACAGGTCGGTGGCTCAAATCCACCCGGGCGCAGCCCTCTCATACCATGAGTAGTCCGTTCTCGGACTGACGTACGGGCATCGCCTTTATAGCTCAATGGTAGAGCTCCGGCCTGTCAAGCCAAAGGCCAGTGGTTCGATCCCCATCCGGGACACCACTTTCGCTGTTACAGCGCATCCACATAAGGATTTCATGCTCATCGAGCAAGTTGTTTCAAAACAACTATGCGTCTATCGAGACGCTTGTGCCTGAACCTTGTCCAGCACAACACGAAGCACCTGTTTCTTTCGGGACCATTTCCCTAACACTACGAGGTCTCTCCACCTCCTGCTCCCGCTGCGAGCACCGCTCATACGTACGAGCTGGCTGCTGCAGCCACTGGCCAGAGCCTGAGCTCAACTACTGACCTGATCGCTCCCCACGCTAGTGGGAGGCGCCCAGCGCCTGGCGACGCTGTCGCACGCCATGGTGGCGCTTCGGCACATGATGTGCCCGGTCGTAAGCGTCAACGACGTCAGGGCAATCTTGCCGGAGGATAACCTCAAACTCCCATGAGTTCTGTGAGTGAGGGTAACCCCTCCACTTCACTAAGTACTGGGTACGACCCTGGCGTCTACGCCACGCCACAAGGCGTTCCACGTGAAAGTGGGGCTCACCATGCTCATCGAGCAGAGCAGGAGGAGGCCTTGCCTCAGCTGGGCTCTCGCGGGGAGAGTCAGCACTTGCCGGAACGGCGTCTGCGTCCATGCGACGCCGGCGTCCACGACGCGAACGTTCACGTTCACCGCCCATCGGTCGATCTCGAAGAGATGATTCACCTTGTGGATAGGTTAGAGCCACCACTGTTGACTCACAACCAGGTCTCGGAACTTGAGCGTCCAGTCGCTCGGTTGAACGTTCAGCTTGCCTTGCTCCTGCATCTCGAGCACTTCGCTCCGCGACCTGTGGCTCTGCCACATGCTGTTGATCAGCCATCTGTGAATCCACCACTTGCTGTCGTTCAGCCTCCCGTGGCTCTCCCACCTGCTGCCCTGCAGCTGTCCGTGGCCCAGCCACCGTTGGTGCCAACGCCTCCGCGCTCACCTGAGCAGGGTCTTGGTATGGCTTAAGCAAGCCAACATAGAAGACCGGATGCGTGCGCATCTTCTTCGGAAGGTTGAGCGTATACGCTAGGCCCTTCCTGGCCACGACCTTGAACGGTCCTATGAACCGAGGTATCAACTTCGTCTTGAAGACTGCAGACACTGCATGAGTAGGTAGGTTTTTAGCGTTTAATAAAACTTGGTCACCGACCTCAAACCTCTTAACATTGCTTCTGCCCTTGGCATCTGCATGTTCCTTCTGCATGTCTTGGCTTTCAGCCATAGCGTCGCGTACTTGACGCATTACGCTCAGTCTCAAGGAGACAAAGTCATCGACTTGCTTGCGAACCGCAACAGGGCTGACATCAGCTAGCCGCTCGGCTATCCCTCCCCCATCAAGCCCTGAGCCACTGCGTGGCGGCGTCAGTGGGACGCGAGGGTTAACTAAGCCGTTCACATAGAACGAAGTGTAGCCTGTCGAGGCGTGCACTGCATTATTTAACCCCTTAGTTCCCGCATGCTGGACCTCTCAACATAACGGGTGTATCTTTTTTTGGGCATCTATGTTATGTTGGAGGTCCAACATAAGCAAAAGTTATACTTGATTTTTGTATTGGAACCGATCTATTGAGATCGGCATACGGAAGTCAAGGTAGTATTATTGGTTCAAGACGAGCCATTGCACAGGGCTCGGGGTTTTGGATCAGGATAGTGTGACAGAGTCAAAGCACGCCATTCCCGTTTGAACTGGTGGCCGCCAGCCCAAATCTCTCCTCATTCTTCAATTTCGCAGCTTGCACGTAAGACCAAAAGCGATGGTCGCTACGGCAGGTAAAGGGCCACCCGGGCGGACACCACGGACCACGGAGCCAGGACACACTGCAGGAGAGACAAAGGAGCGACACGCGCAGCTGCTGACCAAGCTCAGCGATCGACACCGCCGCCATCTTCTTCGGGACAGCGCAGCGCTGGGCCGATTTGTGGCGCTTGCAGAGCGCGACGTGGTGGCACCACGTCATCGTGACGGTACTGCTCATGCGTGCCTATACTTTGATGAAAGCGGTAGTGCTGACTCTGTTGTGATTGTAGGTGCTCGTGATGACCGTGATCGTGCTGGCGGTAGTGATGGAGACACAGCTGGCGCTCAGGAGAACGCGGAACCCGCTGAAAGTGCTTTTGCGAATGCTGATTGTGTTTCTTCCGTTGCGGAGGCTAAGCAACCCGCTACCGCAAAGCCGCAGAAGAAACGAGCTGCTAAAGACCGCGCTAAACTAACGACACCAGCCATGGAAGTCCGATAGGCGACGGGAGTGTACAAGCCATCAAACCCTGGGAAGCCTTGTCAGGACGCCGAAGCCAAGGACGCAGAGAACGTTGAGGTTGACGCGACGGACGTCGCTGCTGAGGCAATGGCGATACCGTCGTCATCCGCAGCACCTACCAAGGCTCAGGTGCCACTAGAACCAGCCGTGGTCGAGATAATGGCCGACTTGATGTCCAATTTGGAGACCGATGTTGCGGCTCGCGTGGACAACGATGCGGACACCCCTGCGCGTATTTCTTCACGGAGGTCAACAAAAGAGCAGATTACGGCGAGGCCGCCATCTCTTGGCAGGAGCCGTCGACCCCCCAAGCCTCGGAAGTCAAGTCAATCGAAGAAACGTCGACGTCCTGTTTTACAAGACGACAACCTGGTTAGTGGTGATGACGAGGACGCAGTGGGCACCACAGGGGCCCCTCCGGGTCTGTCCACGGGTGATGGGGAGGGAGAAGTGAAACGTCCATTTGGAAGCCCGACGTGTATGGTGAGTGGAGACCCGAACCTAATGAAGATGGGTGCTGAGCAATGCACTAGGTTGAACTCTGACGAGGAGACGGGATTCGATGAGGAGCCAGAAGAAGAAGACGATGATAGCGGGTGGAGTGAAGACTGGAGCCTCGGCGAGCTCACGGATGAAGACGAGGTCGGTGACCCCAACGCGACGATGCTTCCAGACCCGCTTTGTTTGTCTGCTGCTCGCAACAAGAAGGTTCTCAAGAACATGCGAAAGACTGGGTGGGAATACGGTGCGCTCACGTTGATACAGTCCAACATAATGAGATCGAATTTCAACTTGATCCCACATAAGCTCCAACATATACTAACCATCATTCATCACTCTTGCTCTTGCAGATCCTGACAAGTTTGGCCCCGACCCTACGTATGCTGACCTCTACGACGGACCGTTTCGACCAAGCGAGAGTGTGATGGCTGTTGCAGAAGATCCGCTTGCACTGTTGTTCTACTTTTTGCCACCGAGACTGTGGTTGAACATCACGTTGGAATCGAGCAACTATCAGTCGCAGACACTTGTGCATCGGGCCCGAGGGATCCGAGACCAGCAGCGCACCAGTGGAGGGGAGGTTGAAGAGTTGAGTGCCATCCGGCGACGGTTGTCAAGCGTCCCTAAGATTGAACCGTGGGAAATTCTTCGCGTCATGGCGTTGCTGATCGCGCGGATGTTGACTCCGATCAGGAAAGAAATCGCCGCACACTGGGGGCTAAAGAAGGTGGGTGCACTTCCGTCCAACAGGTTCGGTCAGTTCATGTCGAAGAACAGATTCTTCCATTTAATGGGCTACCTGCACTTCAGCAACAACAAGTCGCCTCAGGCGAAGCTCGACCGCGCATGGAAGATACGACCGGTAGTCGACGTGCTACAGCGGACTTTTGCTCGAGGTTACCGCACCCCTCCTGTCATCAGCTTCGATGAAGCCACCCTCCCGTCCCGATCGCGATACAATCCAACCCGCCAGTTCAACAAAGATAAGCCTCATAAATGGGGAACCAAGGTATTCGTCGCGGCGTGTGCCAAGACAGCGTACTGCCTGAGGTGAGTCTGGTATGAAGCGCAACTAGCCATTGCTGGTTGCGCTTCTTTTTTTTGGTCCAAGTGCTTATGTTGGCTTGGATCAACATAAGCACTGCTCTCTACAATGTCATCCAACATAAGGCTAACTTTAGATATGTTTGGCGTTTGTATCCAGACTCGAAGTGTATTGTGGAGCCAAGACGCATCTCCGGACACCAGTACCTGAGGACAACAACTGTGGAGAAGCCGCTGTGATCCGGAACATGAATGCTTTGTGCCCGCCTAGTTCTACAAGCCCCTGGCGCTTAGTAATCACGGATAGATTCTACACCTCGGTAGGCCTGGCGCTAGAACTCCTCCATCGACGAATGTACCTGACTGGCACCATACAAACAGATCGCACTGGATATGCGGATGGAGTGGTTACGTCGAAGAAGTATAAGCAAGTGAACGGTCGAAAAGAGGTAGTTCCTCCTCAGGGCACGGTGAAGATAGCAGAGAACAAAATGTTCTTAGCAATCACGGCACTCATGTGGATGGATCGTAACCCGGTCCACATGCTCGCCAGCGGAGGCAGCCGAGTCACTGGGACTGTAATGCGTCGTGTGCACGGAGAGATGACCCCAGTACCTGCTCCGGAGTTGGTACGGGACTACCACCGCTGGATGGGTGGCGTCGATGTCCACGACCAGCTCCGGATGCAGCGCTACAGCGTCCAACTCAGTTACAAGACGAGAAAGTACTATAAAACCCTGTTTTTCGGGTTGTTCGACATGGCGCTCGTAAACGCTTTCATCGTGTTTCGCCACTACCGGCAGATGAACAACCTGAGCGCGGCGAAACACTTTCAGTTCTTCGAGACCTTGATGGACCAGCTTCTGGCCGTGGATTCTATTGAGGCCTTCGATACTATCGCGCAATCAACTCGAGCCCAAGCCTGGACTGCTGCGTCTCCAGCCAGATCAGATTCGAGCAGACAAACAGATTCAGACGATGTTATCGCTAATGGGCATACACTGGAGGAGAATCCGGACACCGTAGACGGAGAACACGGACTGAAGCGACGCCACCGATCCTGCAAAGTATGCGCGCTGTTCAAGGTCAAGCCGCGGAAGTACACGAAATACTTCTGTCCCGGGTGCTCTACAGGAAATCGCCGCAAGTCTATGTGTAACGTAGCTCGTGAAGGACGAGCTAAGACGTGTTTCCACGTATGGCATACGGACTGGAACAACGGAAACGACATTCCCCAGCGCCTGCTGATGGACCACAAAGTCCGCGACCGACCGCCTTCACGTCACCCTGGCAAGAAGCGACGTCGGCGTAGCGCGGATGTCGAGAGCACCGCTCACAGCGACCGCGAAGAAGCTGAAAACGACTTGGACAACGAGGCGGAGGCGAGTGACGCCTAGGAAGCCTTTTTCTGAGTATTTTTAGTTTTTTTTTGTTGCTGGGGCATGCAATCAATTGAAACGTCTTCTTCTCTACATTTTCTATTGGCTCTCGCTTTCAAGGCAGTGGTGTTAGACGCGTGCCATGATGCAGAAACATGGCCTCAAATAAACAGGGCATTTCTTATGTTGCCCAGTCATCTTAAACTATTTTGACAATTACTAGAGCCAACATAAGATGCTGGTAAGCTGGATTCGTCTTTGTTTTTACTGGAGGTATCCTGTACTATCCACAGGACAAAACCGGACGGATTCTGAAGCATACAAACTCCCATATTAATTTATGTTGGACCTCCAACATAACAACAAAATATACCCCCCACTTTTTTCACGGGAACTAAGGGGTTAATGCGAACTCAACGAGTGGGAGCATCTGGCTCCAGCGTTTTGGCGCCTCAGCGCATACGCTTCGGAGGGTATCCTCCACAACGCGATTCACGCGTTCGGTTTGACCATCGGTCTGCGGATGGTCCGCTGTGGACATGTCCAAACAAGTGCCGAGCACTCTGAAGAGGGACGTCCAGAACTTCGCGGTGAAGCGCGGGTCTCGATCCGAGACAATTGCCTCAGGCAAGCCATGCTGGCGAAATACTCGGTCTAAAAACAGCAAAGCTGTACCTTCACCATCAATGGTGTCCGGCACTGCCGCTAAATGAGCCATCTTGCTCACTCGGTCTACAAAGACCACTATACCCGTGTTTCCCGCCTTATCCTTGGAAAGGCCAAACACAAAGTCCATACTCATGGACTGCCAGCATCCCTTGGGGACAGGCAAACTCGCCAATGACGCTGCCGTGTTCGGCGCGGACTTTGTCCGTTGACACGTCTCACACGTGCGTACATACACTTATACATCTTGGGCCACCAGTACATCGAGCTCACCGAGCCATAGGTCTTCTCCCGACCTAAGTGCCCGCCCACGGGCGTATCATGAACCTCATAGAGGATTCGATACTTTAGATCCTCATCATGAGGAACGACTACACGAGGGTTATCCTCAGAGTTGGTGCTGTAGTACAGCAGGCCACCATCTAGCGAGTATCGATGCAGCCTCGCGCGTAAGCGCGCAGACAATTCCTTGTCAGAGTCTTTTAACTCTTCGCTCCCAAGAGCCCGTAGCAGCGCTACGCACATGTCGTCCTGTGCATACGCTCTGCGTATCAAATCATGCACTGACGACGTCCCTGTCGTGACATGAGCTAATTCGTAGTCCGGCCTGCGCGAGATCGCATCGGCCACTACATTAAGCCGCCCCGGCTTGTACTTCACCTCGAAGTTATACTCGGCAAAGAAGGAAAGCCATCTTGCCATTCTCTGAGAGAGATGAGGCGACTGTGTCGCAGTGCGTAGCGACGCATGATCAGTAAAGATCACAAAAGGCTTAGAGCCTAGCAGGTGTACCCTGAATTTGACTAGAGCATACTTCATTGCAAGTAGCTCTTTGTAACGGGGTTACATGGTGTGGAACACACAGGGGTACGAAGTACCCGGAGAGTTAACAAACTATCAGTACATAAGTTGGAGAGTTAACAAAGTCTCTCAGTACGTTGGCTGAAAGCCACACGTTATGCATTTGATTAGGTTTAACTATGCTATATAGTTAAAGAGATACATTTACCCCTAGGCGGCTTGACGGCAATAATAGTAAATAAAACAGAGCTGGCGAGACTCAAACGCAATCACGCGTTCACGCCCTTCGGCGTCTGCTTGTAGTAGAGCACAACTGATTGCAAAATCGGAGGCGTCACAGACGACGCTTAACGGACTATCCGGGTCCGGTAGCGCAAGGATCGGAGCCTGGAGGAGGCTCTCCTTCACAGCCTCAAAGGCTCCGTCGTGCTCGACGTTCCAGCACCATGGTGCGTCCTTCTTAAGAAGATCTGATAATGGCCGAGCCATCTCCGCGTAGTTCGCGCTGTACTTGTGCAAGTAATTGGTTAAGCCTAGCCACTTGCGTAAGTCTTTTTGGTTCTTGGGAACCGGCCAGTCCACGATGGCCTTGACTTTGGCAGGATCTACCCGTAAGCCACGCTTCCCAATGAAGCACCCGAGGAAAGGTATCTCCTCCGCGCCAAAGACGCACTTGTCCAAGTTGGCATACAACTTATTAGTGGGAATGCACTCGAGCACCGCTCGCAAGTGGTCAATGTGGTTATCCACGTCTGACTTTCCGTGCTCGGCACGACTGTGGACGAATATATCGTCAAAGTACGTCTGAGCGTACGCCCGGTGGGGCCTAAACAACTGCGTCACAAGACGATTGAACGTTGCTGGTGCGCTCGACAGCCCCTGGGGCATGACCAGTCACTCCCAGAGCATACCGCTCGGAGTACTCACCGCTGTCAGCGGAATGTCGCTCGCTCTCATGAGCAATTGGTAGTAACCATCGACCAAGTCGAGCGCACTGTACAACGTACAGCCTACCATGTTGTTCTGCAGAACATCCTTGCGAGGAATCGGCGTTTGCGCCGGGATAGTGGCCGCATTTAGCTTGTTAAAAGCATGAACAATGCGCCACTTGCCGCTCGGCTTTCTGACACAGAACGTGGGTGTCGAGTGCGGAGACTTACTCTCGCGCACCATCCCTGCCTCGTGCTTCGCACGGAAAAATGCGTCAATGACGTCACACTGCTCTCTCGGCAAAGGCCATTGTCTTGTTACGCAGTATTTGGTTCCAGGAACCAGGTCAATCTCATGACACACGCCTCGATCCGGAGGCAGGCCCGTCGGTGGGTCTTCCGAGACAACGTCTCCATACTCCTTCACCACCGGGTAGAAGGGATCCGAAGGATCTTTGAGGATCGCCGATCCACTTCTTGCGCTCAGCGCCTTCTTTGTGTCCTCTAGGACCGCGTCGTCCACGACGGATGAGGAGTTCAACTCCTCCTCAGGTCCCAGCAGGACCACCTCGGCTAGCTCGCCTGCCTTTAAGGCTTCGCCAAACTCGGCAATGGACATCTCGTCCAGCTCTAGCAGAGCATCTGCAGCGGGCAGAGTGTCAAGGCTGATATCGCCTTCTACCTCCCCCGTCACTCCGTTAACGAGTGTATACAGCTGTTCACAGCAATCACGTGGAGCATCACCGCTCGACACGTTGGACACATCGTCCGACGTCGAAGGCGTCACAGACGCCCTGCGTCTTCTCCTCCTCTCCCTCCGCGACCGAATTCGGCCGGATGAGGGCGGTGTGGCGACATCTCCGTCACCACCACCGGGTGCAGCAGCACCATCACTCCTCGAAGAGGATACAGTGTCTCGCAAGACACTCGGCTGAAAGCCAAGGGATTCTTGACCTTCACACAGTAAACTAGGTGTCACTTCACCTGCATCTCATGGGCCACGCCCATGATGCCTCGACTCGCAGTCGACCGCGACCCTCGAGTCACGCAGCGGTAGATCATCGACCAGATTCGTACCACTCAGTGGATTACGCGCCACTCCGCGCTCGTCCTCACCAGGACCCAGCAGTTAGTCATTGACCTGACCTGCACCGCTCAGCGGATAACGTGCCGCACCACGTACGCCCTCTGGGCAAACAGCAACCTCGTTGCTAGCAATTTCGGACGTACCAATGTCCAGCACTACGGCCGCCTCGGCCTCGTGCTCGCGCCAAAAGCGCTTCTGCTTCCTAGCAGAGGTGGGTTCATGACTCACCAAAGCTCCACTAGGAGCAGGGTGCGACGCACCCAGCGTTTTCGACTTCCAGTCGATCCATGGCTCATGGCGTTCCAGCCATGCCATGCCAAGGATGAGGTTATACCTCGCATCCAGGTCTAAGACCAAACAGCGTTCCACGCTATCGAAGTTCTCAAACTTCACTCCAAGGTCGACAGAGACCTTCGACACAGTTACCAGTGTCCCCGTCGCGAGACGGACAGAGATCGTATCTCTCGTTGGCACTTCCAGTGCCTCAGCATGCAGCTGACTCCCTTCCAGGGTGGAGCGACGGGCGTAGTTGCCCGAGGCTCCTGAGTCAATCAAGACTCTCCATGGATTTTCAAAGCCCTTCACGTTCGCTTGAACGACCAGCAAGCCCGGCTTGCACACACTCTATTCGTAAGAGAGCTCAGCTCTCTTCGGGGCTGAGCCCCGTTGCCCTCTACCTCCTCGAGACACAACAGAACTCAGTTCTTCCCCAGTAGGCCGTCCCGCGCCTACTGGGAATTGCCGTTTCCCGGCGATGACCCGAAGGATGGCTCGCCAGAGCCACGCGCTTTCTTGCGCAGAGGGCAATATGCCCTCAAGTGTATAGTGCTATTGCACACAAAGCATCGGCGGATGCCGACACGCTGTTCCGAGAAAGAAGCTCCGCTTCTTC
>NW_003303652.1:187668-189023 GCF_000142945.1 Phytophthora infestans T30-4 | reverse complement strand
GCGCCGACCTGAAGCTGTGCTCGGCATTCAATGCCACATCCCACCGCCTCTTCGAAAGCGTTAGGGTGTACACGGAAAGACTTCCGTTCGAGCTGCGCTCACACGAAATCCCTCCATGAACACGGTCACGCTGACCAGTTCAGGAAGAGGGTTCGCCGCCATTCCGGCGATAAGAGGTCTCAACTCTTGGACATAGTCCAATAAATCCTTTTTACCCTGGCGGGTAGCAAGGAACTTCGACCGGATACGGTACGCCTGATTGGGCGGCGCGAACACGCGCGAAAGCTGTTGCTTCAGCTGATCCCAAGTGAGAAATGCAGCGTCAACAGACGTGCCGCACGTTAGTGCCCATTCGCGAGCGCGGCCTCCAAGCCTGGAGATAGCCAGCGCCACGCGCTGATGCTCAGACTGGAGCAGGGCCGATCCCATGGCCATCTTGGCCTCCCGGGTCCAGAGAAGGAGATTCTCTCCATCCTTTCCCTCGAAGGTTTTCACGCTCACCAAGAGCGGTTTCAGTCTCATAGACTCTTCACGCGTCATCGACGCTGCCGCCGTTGCGGACCTCATCTTCTCTTGGACATGCTCCAAGAGCGCGTTCTCGTAGCGGGAGAACGATTACAGCCTGGCGGTGACCGCCTCAGGACCTTGCGACCTCCGGGCCAAGCAAGGACATAAGCTTGGTAAGCGCGTCCTGCTGCGCCGGGGGCAAATTCGCGAACACGGGGTGTTCCATCCTCGCAGAGGATATATTCAACCGACTCAGGAGCGGGATTGACTACAAGTGCTACCAAGTGCAGCGGGGCTGCCGTAGCTTTAGCGTCAGAGGAAGACGTTCGACTCAAAGAGTCACTAAGTTCCTTTTCCAAAGGACACTTACAGCCCAAGACCAGGGCTCAAAGTTAATACCTTAACTTTTATGCTTCAAAACCAGAAGTGTTTTATTTACTATTATTGCGGCCAAGCCGCCTAGGGGTAAATGTATCTCTTTAACTATCTAGCATCGTTAAACCTAATCAAATGCATAACGTGTGGCTTTCAGCCAACGTACTGAGGGGCCTTGTTAGCTCTTCAACTTATGTACTGAGAGTTTGTTAACTCTCCGGGTACTTCGTACCCCTGTGTGTTCCACACCATGTAACCCCGTTACACGAAAGGGGTAAACATAAATACAGAACCGAATTTCCAGTCAAGCGCACAGAGCGACGTCCGGCTTCAAGGTAAGCGTCTGGTCAAGCTTGATTGAGTGTGTTATGGCTGTCGGTGAACTCGAATCTTTGTAGCGAGGGTTCATCCGGCAAGGCCAAGCGACTGTGTATTTTGGCCGAGTACTATTGGGAGGTTTGACGTGACGGCTT
>NW_003303652.1:184811-187568 GCF_000142945.1 Phytophthora infestans T30-4 | reverse complement strand
GCCCTCAAGTGCTTGGTGCTATTGCACACAAAGCATCGGCGGATGCCGACACGTTGCTCCGCAGCAAGAAGCTCCGCTTCGTCATCTTCAGCATAGCTGACATCCATCGGCTCTGGACCGCTCGAAGAGCTTGCGCTACCAGCGCTCCAACCAGGTCGCGCCGACCTGAAGCTGTGCTCGGCATTCAATGCCACATCCACCGCCTCTTTGAAAGAGTTAGGGTGTACACGGAACACTTCCGTTTGAGCTGCGCTCACACGAAGTCCCTCCATGAGCACGGTCACGCTGACCAGTTCAGGAAGAGGGTTCGCCGCCATTCCGGCGATAAGAGGTCTCAACTCTTGGACATAGTCCAATAAATCCTTTTTACCCTGGCGGGTAGCAAGGAACTTCGACCGGATACGGTACGCCTGATTGGGCGGCGCGAGCACGCGCGAAAGCTGTTGCTTCAGCTGATCCCAAGTGAGAAATGCAGCGTCAACAGACGTGCCGCACGTTAGTGCCCATTCGCGAGCGCGACCTCCAAGCCTGCAGATAGCCAGCGCCACGCGCTGATGCTCAGACTGGAGCAGGGCCGATCCCATGGCCATCTTGGCCTCCCGGGTCCAGAGAAGGAGATTCTCTCCATCCTTCCCCTCGAAGGTTTTACGCTCACCATGAGCGGTTTCAGTCTCATAGACTCTTCACGCGTCATCGACGCTGCCGCCGTTGCGGACCTCATCTTCTCTTGAACATGCTCCAAGAGCGCGTTCTCGTAGCGGGAGAACGATTACAGCCTGGCGGTGACCGCCTCAGGACCTTGCGACCTCCGGGCCAAGCAAGGACATAAGCTTGAAAGCGCGTCTTGCTGCGCCGGGGGCAAATTCGCGAACACGGGGTGTTCCCTCCTCGCAGAGGATATATTCAACCGACTCAGGAGCGGGATTGACTACAAGTGCTACCAAGTGCAGCGGGGCTGCCGTAGCTTTAGCGTCAGAGGAAGACGTTCGACTCAAAGAGTCACTATGTTCCTTTTCCAAAGGACACTTACAGCCCAAGACCAGGGCTCAAAGTTAATACCTTAACTTTTATGCTTCAAAACCAGAAGTGTTTTATTTACTATTATTGCGGCCAAGCCGCCTAGGAATAAATGTATCTCTTTAACTATTTAGCATAGCTAAACCTAATCAAATACATAACGTGTGGCTTTCAGCCAACGTACTGAGAGACCTTGTTAACTCTCCAACTTATGTACTTAGAGTTTGCTAGCTCTCCGGGTACTTCGTACCCCTGTGTGTTCCACACCATGGGTCCCCGTTACAAGTACGACGTCCGCGGCTGGTGCAGAGGGGATGACGTGCATGAAAAATTTCCTGGCAGCCTGGTTGCTTCTTCTCGGTAGCTCTGCGCGACTTGGTCGTCCGGTGCTCTGAGCTCTGGGCGGCAAATCGATGAATGGTCTGGATTCGCCGTTCGCTGCTATTTGGAAAATCCGTTTACGTTCTTCGTACTTAACGGAACATTTTTCCTTGCACGCAAATCGTTACAATCGTAATCGGATCTGCTGTTCAGTTGCGTACAGTCGTGCACCTCCAATTCGACACCGGTATCAGTCGATACCCTGCCAGATTTTATGAATACGCGAATCGGATGCGCAATTACCTTTGCCCATCACCACCCTAGCAATTAACCTCAACGGTTTTCCCCTCCTCGCCGAGGGATGACACGCCGCATCGATCTGATTTTAAATTTTGGATCCGACGTCTTCATACCAACACACACTTTGATTTTTACCGCCAAAGACAATGGGACATCGCCCTTCCTCCTACATGTCCCACAAAAGCAGTCTTGCGAGAAGCACAAGTCAGATCCTGCATGCTCTCACTCCGAACTTGCTCGTTACCGTCCAGAGTATTCTTAAGCGGTCCGCGGAAGCTGCCGCCTTGCCGGACGCCTATCGCGATCGGAAGCGCTGTTGCGCGCCCGCGATTCGCGCGTCTGACGCCAAGATTATGCAGAAGATTGGCGTAAATTTTGTACTGAACTAACAAATAAAATATCAGTGCACTGGATTTGCGTTTGTTTTTGGCTTTACGTTGGGGCATCTGGAAAGAGTTTTAAAATAGTCGTGTAGCGCAAAAACGACTGCAAATTAGCTAATTCTGACCACATTTTTGAAATCTACACCCGAGTTTACCACTCTTATCTAACCGCTACTAAATGATTTGGGTTGTTGAATCCTAATGACAGAAGGCTACATTCTGGTCCAAGTAATACAATAAACTTTAACCTTTAAGCTAAAGGTCACCTTTGACTACGGTAGGGGGATGCAAAACAACAGATTTGTACCTCAAGGATAATTAAAGTTGGGACGTGGCGTCTGTCTCATCATTGGTTGAAAATCGCTGTCACACACCTTCATGTTCGCTTAAGTACGCCAGAAATTCTCCCCTCATTCGAAAATCGGCGCCTCGAGGGAAAGATGGGGGGGATTTTCTGGGGTAGCGGTGGTGGCGCCGGGGGCGAGATGTCGGTGGAAGGAAACGAGAGGAGGGCCGTGGAGACTCGAAGGAGTGCGGGTGCGGGGCAGGGTGAAGGATAGAACGGAGCGAGGCAGGTGACAAGACTACCGGAGCCCGGACGAGCGAAAGCGTTTCTCTCGGCGTGATGCGAGAGGGAACAAGGGGAAGAATGGGGAGGAAGAGCGGAGGTGGGGGGAGAAGGGAAGGCGAGACGTATGAGGGTGGGGAGAGGGCAATGGATGCGGGGATGGGGGGG
>NW_003303652.1:179560-184711 GCF_000142945.1 Phytophthora infestans T30-4 | reverse complement strand
TGGAAGTAAACGAAAGCCAAAACCGTAGATGACTTGAAAGAAAGCCATTCAAGGCGAAGAAGACCAACGACTTCAAAGAGGTTGATGCAGACAAGCTACAGCTCTTCCTGGCCAAGAAGGGTGACGCGTGGCTGCGGGACAACGAAGACCTGGACACGTTGCTTCAGAGCGAAATCGCCTTTTCATCGTATTTGCACATGCGTGCGTCGTGGAAGCTAAGCAAGCCGACCCTTTTCGGGCCTGACGTTTCGTTAGGAGAGGACGTAGTTCACGTGCTGGTGGTGGTTCCGGTGGGTGCTGGAGTTGGCGTAGGACAAGACGTCAGCATGGATGTTCCGGCTGCTGTACCGATGGGTCCCAACGTGAATCTGTCTTCGTGTGAAGATCTCCTCGCCTTTTTGGAAAACGACATGATTAACAAGGAAGCCATCGTGTCACGTCCTCACATTTTAGGAGCCGACAGTCTACAGTTTCGCTTGGTTGGAAGGGAAAAGGCGCTTATGAAGGCAGCGAAGTGCTTCCGCAATATCATCGCGCGTAGTGGCACTGCTGGAACAGATCGCACGAAGCAGGTTGTGCCTGTTTGCTCTGGCATTTCTGGCTTGGGAAAAACGCGTATGCTCGAAGAAGGTGGCACAATTTTGCAAGAGATGGGGCTGGATCCTGATCACGTTGTCCGTGTGATTGTTCCATACTATAACGGCTTTAGTCCCCAACCGGTCGAGGAAACGATGCCGATCGCGGCATCATTTTCGTGGCGGCTCTTGTATCGATTTTTCCTCGACAAGAATTGTGCGCTTGCATTTGACAAGTGGTTTAAGCTGCGACTACCTCGGAATGGAGGTCGGTTGACATTGAGTGATGCCATCGAAGTCATCGATCGCAAGATGCGTCGGCCAGTGCATGGCAAAGAGAAGCTGTACCTCTTTGTTGGCGTCGATGAATATCAGAAGATTGAAAGAGTAAAGGCTCCTCGAAGTGACCCCGACACGTCACTCCTCCGTGAACTAGTGGAAGCCATAGCTGCATTCTTGTGCACGAAGTCGTCGAATCTGGTTGTGCTACCCATGTTTGCAGGGACAGATTTGGGTGTGATTGCATCGGGCTCAATTGCGAATTCCTCGAATTATGTGACGGAGCGGCTTCCCATGACTCTCTTGACCTTGGATCAAGTATTCACCTTTGTGGAGAGCAATGCAGATTTTGCAATGCTCCTGCGACAGTCTCAGGTTCGTCGCCATTTGTTTATGCTTGGAGGTGTGCCACGATGGGTTGTCGAATACCTGTTGGAACTGAGGAGCTGCTTGCAAGGAGGTGTCGTGTCATTGGAAAACATCAACAATTGTTATGATGATGTCTGGACAAATTTCGTGGATTACTACTTGAGATCACCCTTAGTAGATCTTCAAACGCTCGTTCGCTTGGCGGCCTTTGCTGTATCGGGCGTAACGGTTAGCCCAATCAGCACGATTGATGGCCGCTTGAAATGGTCAAGGCTTAGAGATTCTTCGCTATGTTTGCTCAGTCCGCGCAAATCCTCAACGTGTGATGTTCGAGTTCCGTATACGTTGTTGATGAATATTGGATCCACAAAGTCACTGGCAACCAGAGCAGAACGGGACTTTGCGACGGCGTTGAACGACATGAGTGAAATGGTGGACTCAACAATGTTCGCCCTTCAACCGTGGCAGTCGTGGGAGATGTTCGGTGCCTGTTTTTATGCAGTGAGAATCAATGCGTTGCTGGTGCTTGGACACTCGACCGTGAAGCTGAGAGATCTTCTACCTGGCGCGCAGATGTCTGAAGAAACACGTCACATTTCTGTGAAACTTGTTCCGTCAAGAGTGGTTCAATGTGCGGAAGCCTTTGGTTCCTTAACCCCTCGACTCATTTCAAACAAATTCAATCAACAAGAAAAGTATGACTGGATGTCGAGTGGTTGCATTGCAGTGAATGGCGATGGCGGAGCGGGCGTCGACATTTTTTTTGCGCTGAATGATGCCGTGACTGACAACGTGGTGGTCTTTGTAGACCAGAGAAAGCGACAGCTCGGTAAATTTCAGCCATGTCACGCAAAGGAATATCTTGGCAAGCTGAGTGTTTGTCCAAAGTTTCTTGTGGCACGTGGTGCGCGTTTGGTGAGAGGGGTTTTGAATTGCGATTCCTTGTCGAATCTTGCGACGTATGATGTGCCGCATGACTGTTTCCTCTTGAGCCCAGACGAGAGTGAGCAGTTTTATGGAACACTGGCGTATCATCCAGCGTGTACGCCGTTCATCTCGGTCAACTCAGCGTGCAAAACAGCTCTCAAATCAGTACTTCGAGGCACTATGAAAGCTGTTGATGAAGCTGCCGAAGCCATCTTGACGAAGAGAAATGAACCCAGTGGAGGTTTCAGAGCTTCCGAGGATGTGCGTTCTTTTATCGAATTTAAGCGGTTGAAAGTCGACTTTGATGACGAGTATGCGGAATTTTCATCGTTAGTGACAAGAAAGCGAGGTGGTGACAGACTTAAGTCATGCTCCATCTGACAATACTACTAGTACCGTTGTAAGTCTGATTGAGCCTGCCTCAATTATTTCACTGCAATGTATTAGTCGGAAGGCTAATTCATGCAGTGAAAATAAAGTGGCAATATTTGAATATTTTTTTTATTTTTTAGCTTGTGATGAAAACTTACAAAATATATTTCTAGCATCGTCATAAATTATTTAAAGCCCCTGCTTCACAAAAATACTCAATCCTAGCTAAGCAAAACTGAGAGCCAACCACTGCTTGGTTGGTTGGCAAGTCCTTGGGATTGCATCCAGCTCACTCTTTCTCATTACCAATTCACCATGCCTTTTGACAGCACCTTCAGCAACCAGTATCTTGGAAATAGTGATGTGATATTGCTCTTATCAAAACAATAACGTATTTGCCAATGTCAAATGTTTCCCTGCAAGTTCTGATTTCACAAAGAAGCATGCAGATGTATTATCGGAAGGCCTGGATTGAGGTTCTATCGGGTTTCGACAGCAGAAGGCCAATCACGACTAGATTGATGCTTGACGTGCGTAGTTGACGGGCTGGAGAAGGTGACAGCATTAAATGTTTTGACACAACACGCAACGTATTTCATGATGGTTTCCCCTTATTCTCTCCACTAATTAACATTCTTAAAAGAATGAGTGCGCTTCGTACCTCGTCTAATGACAAGTAAAGTAAGACCTCGGACAGAACACGTACAGATCAATGCACCAATGGTTCCATGCTGAGTTGAGCGAGCAGTACATCAGCGATTTCAGCAAACGATTCTAGCAATAAACAAATGGATGCTGATTGAATTGAGAAATCGATGTTTTCAGGCCGAACTTGCCAAGGCGGGCTGAGCATAGCCTGCACTCCATTCACGGCATCGCAGCTTCAGGCCTGGAAAGCGAGACATGGTCCCAGATCTTGTGAAGAGTGGTGTTGTTCTCGGCCCTCGCGCTCGACAACATGGCCAATGGCGTCCACAAAAATGAGCGTTGGGATCGTCTCCACATCATAGCGTCCACAGGTTCTGCACTACCTCACGCCGGAAACGGACTGGTCGTGAAGTAGAGTCCCACCACTGTCTTGTTCGCCAGCGCTTCCTGGGTAGACGTCTCACCGCGCCGCGAAACAAGTGTGCTACCCAAAAGTTTCTCTTGGAGCGTCATTTGCGAGTTTTACTTCTTCTCTGGAGGATTTGAGGGCGTTATTCTCCTATTGCACTTTGACTTCACATTTTGTAAGTTTGAGATGGGCAACTTGACGTTACATGCCGACGAAAATCGACGTCCTTTAGTTAAAATGAATTAAAAGAATGCTTAATGGAACTTCCATAATATGGATGAATATCATCAATTCTCCGACCCAACTTAATTTTTTAATATTGGTTTTAATCACCAATCATTCATTTTTATTTATTAGCCAGCCAATCGCTCGGTCTTGACAAAATGATTTGGCCAATCCAAATGGTAAGGGCTAGGTTGGGCCTCGTCGGAGTTGGCTCCGACATATCGGGTCGGAGGTGACCAGGGGTTAATGGTAACTCCAAAATCGGTGAAGTTAATATTGTGAAAATATCACCTGTAGACCAGTAAATATAAAAAAATTTCACCTAATATTTTCTTCTGAGACAATATGATATTATTAAATATCAACTTAATATTAGTTAGTACTAAATTATATGTTTTAAAGATTGCGTAATCGGGATAAATTCACCAATCAGATGTCGTTAACGCTCGACTAGCTGAAGTATTACTAATCAACCCTGAGGGATGGACAATTGTGAGAGTGACGGCAACGTTGGTGTCGTGTGTTGGCACTGCTGAGCGCATTAATCTAGCGCCACAGGCAGCAGGTTTATTAGACGCACGATGTGGACGAGGAGATCGGTAGAGAACAAGAACAAATGTCTTGATTTCGCTCTATCAACGTTAAACAGCTGCAAGCGTTTGCAGTTTTCCATCTCGATCGCCTTTGTTTGTGTCACAGTGCAATACCAGAGCAAATACTCGTCATTCTTAAAGCCTACTGCTTTTCTAGAAACTGATCGAAAAAGTTATTTGGCTCCGCTCGGTTTACGTAAGGTGGCAAGAAACGTACTTAAGTTGGAAAATATCATAAAATATTATGTAGTATCTAATATTTTTCAGTTCTCCGAGTTATTATTAAAATAATATGTTAACTTTTGCAAAAATGAGTTAATATTAATATTATTATCGAAAATAGTACTATTACTATCAAACATATTATAGGATATTTGGTTACCATTGGCCCCTGGAGGTGACACGCAAAATATGGGTATGCTAATACAATTTTCAAGATGTTGACATATCACATGCATAAAGTGATTTCTCCGACTTCTCCGACCGGTGTAATCATTTCAGTACACTAGACTCAATTTTCGCAGTCTACAATTTGCTTACTGTTATACAAAATCTCGAGCACTAAAGCTGTCGACAACTGGCAGGCGGTGCAGCTCTAGCGAACTCGCTTCGTCGTTACATACATGCAGCAGCCTGAGGAGGAGACGTATTAAGAAGTAATCACTGCTGTAGTATTATAAATAAGTAGTAGCATACTAAATGAACAGAGCAGTAGATAGCCATTGGATCCATTCCCCACGCCGTTATTTAATTT
>NW_003303652.1:160773-179460 GCF_000142945.1 Phytophthora infestans T30-4 | reverse complement strand
TTTAACTCTGCACAGCCGTTGCCAGCACCTCCCACTCGTCTCCGCCGTCCGAACGATCTTCTCCGTGTTTTCCACTCTTAACTAAAAGGATAATGTGCAAATCTTAAAAAAATAAATGCATAAATTCTAACACGTACATGTACAAGAAGTCCCTCAAAGTAAGCGTCACCGTACTTCCTTAATACCCCGCCATATCTGCTACGGTACATACAGGCTCAACTGGCCAATCACAAGATGCACTGATTTTGGATGAACTGCAGTATGCGAAGGATATGCGCGCCAAAGGCAAACTGCTCGCAGCGTGGGCAACACGTGCGTTCAAGCTGGAAAAATCTCTTTCACGCGATGCCGCTCGCAATGTTATCGCTGGGGAGTCTAAGTGGGCCGCTATGGAGCCCTGTCAGCTAGAGCGCAAGCAGCTCGTCAGCCCCCAAATCCAGGAGACGGACGCTCGCAATACGAAGGTCTTTAAGGCCATGGACGCAAGGTGGAGGCTATCACAGGCAAGGTGATAAAGGCCGCGTGAACGCGTATGGCAAGAACACCACGTTGAAGCTCTCTGAGGGCTGGCTGCATAGATTGCAAGAGCGTCACGGAATCTCCAAGAAGCAGAAGCACGGCGAAGCTGCGTCAGTTGACCAAGAGGCAGCTGAAGCCGGACGTGTGAAACTACGAAAGCTGACGGACTCGTACGCCCGGTCCGAGATCTACAACATGGATGAGACCTCGTTCTTCTTTCGGAGCGAGGCTAAGTACACTCTCACGCAGAAGAAGGTGATCTCTGGACGCAAAGACCCCAAACATCGGCTGACACTGGCTCTAGCTGTGAATGCTGATGGCAGTGGTAAGCTCCCACCGCTTTACATTGGCATCTACACCGCTCTTTGTTGGAGTAAGATGGCCTACGACGAGATCTCGCCCAAAACCATTCAGAACTGCTGGCGGCACGCAGGCATTCTGTCGGACAGGAGCAAAATCGCCTCGCTTCTTAACTAAATGTCAGTACATTTAAAACATCTGTTTTATTACCCTCTAAGATCGTTTCTCGGTCCCCCCTACGCTTGCTTTGAGGGACTTCTGTAGTATTTTTGCTTAAACCACGTTTTATGTTACGGTCGGAGGTTGTCGGAGGTCAGAGATTTTATGTTATGGAAGAAGACGGATGTATAAAAAGATAGAATGTATGAACATTATAAAAAATATTAAACAAATAAATATGGAAGTGAATGATAGAGTTGAAAAGAAGTAAAGTTGGGATAGGTAATAAAGAAAAAAATATTAATTTAGTAAATTAATAATGGAAATGGTTGGAAATGGTTTGAAAATGTATATGAGAAAATTTACATGAAACAACATGTAGGGTAAAAGATCTATTGAAGGACAAGAGTTAGGTCTACTAGACCTTAAACCGAGTTGGTCGGTGCACAAACAGAATCTAAGTATTATAGAGAAAGGCGCACGACAATTGTCAAAGACTGACCTCTTTTCCAGATGCAAAGCTATTCATCAATGAAGCAGCAAACCATCAGAGAGCTAGCCAAGGCGACGCAAGTTTGCCCGAATCGTCGGATTGATCTACATAGTAGAAAGATAATATATCGGAGAAAAAACTTCAGATTTGGAAAGCGCTGAGTACATTTGTAGCTTCTCAGTACGTCATGATCTATTTGTAAAACTGAACTCTTCTGCCACTCATTTGGCGCCAATGCGCTGTCATTTTGGCGCCATCGCCTACATCCACTCCATTTACAGCGCTTTCAAGCTCGCTTAAGCTCCATACAGATCCAGATTGTGAGCCATTCATCTAACGCACGCAGCTTTTCTGTACATGTGCTTCTTGGAAGCTCATTTATCAATCTACCATCTCACAAGATGCCCAGAGCTCGAGCTCAAAGCGTAACCGCGAGCTGACGGAAGAAGTAGTCGAGCATGGCGTTGCTCGGCTGACCCAACTCGACGAAGCCCGCCAACCTAAACGTGCAAGGTGTGCACGTGATGCAGCCAACGACGACAACGACCCCGGAGACTCAATGTCGCCCGTGCTCGATCGGTTCGTGCTGACAGGAGAGAGACCATCATGCAAACGACAAACTTCTCAGAAGAAGGGGTCAACAGGCTCTGGCGGGTGGTGGGGGAGTTCGTTATGCTTCATTGAAATGTCGGTTGCGGCAAGAAGTGCACGCACGGCGGAAAAGACACCCTGTTCATGATGTTAACTGCACTAAAACACTGTGGCAAGTGGGATGTTTTCGCCAGCGTATTTCAAATTATTCCGCCCACATTCCAAAAACTGATAGTGAAGTTTACCGAGATGATCTCGCCGTTCTTGTACGAGCACTTCGTCGGCGACGTCAATGCAAAGTGCTGCATGCGCCAGCTAGTCACTGGGAACACGTTTTCAAATGTTCCTTGCGCGCGGTACGCGACGGACGTGACCTTCCAGCAGGCCAATATCCCGTACGGCCTCTGTGAAGGTAGCAGCATCTATTACAGCAGAAAACACAAGCTGCATGGCTACAAAGTAGAAGTTTCCGTGTTGCCGACGGGCAAAGCAATCAACTGCACCAAACATTACTCGGGGCATGTGTCGGATATCAAGCTATTCCGCAGAAATCAGTGCTTCCACTCCCAGAACACACAGAAGTCCGAAGTGGAGAAGCGTCTACACGACGCGGGTCCTCTCGTGGCCAAGTACCCCAATGAGTGGGCGTTACCCACCGACAAGGGATACCAGGGACTGTTATTGCATTTCCGTGCCATAACCCCGCACAAAAAACAGCCAGGTGAGACGCTTTCGATCGAGGAGAGCGACAAAATCGCACACGATCCGTTCTTGTGGAAATTTGCTTTGGTCGTCTAACTACACTCTGGTCTGTGTGCCCTGACAAGTATCACAGGGCTGAATCCAGAGGCGAAACCTTGTTTAAGACGTGCGTCGCTCTCACAAACATCCATGTGCACTTAAATCTGCTTAGGGTTGGGGATTTCGACTCTTACCGCGACTATCTTGGCCGCTTACTATCGATTGGTGAAGAGATGGCCTCTAAGCGCAAGACTTCTCAAAAGCGCTACCGTAGTCGTCGAGACCAGCGCCTCCGGAGCATGTTCCGTGTTCGCCACGAGCTGGAAGAGCCACTATCAATGCGCCATCACAGTGAGAGCAGCTCCAACGACAGTGATGAGACACTGCTTGGTCACTGAGAGCCATCAAAGCTGCACCTGTAGAAAACGAGGGTCAGTATTACAAATGCATTAGCTGTATACGGGTTCTGGCTCTGGCTTAAGTTGTATGGTGCTCAATTGCCAAAAGCGGACTAACATCGGAAATTCCTCATTCTGTTTGAATTGAATTTGCCCTCGCAATTCTTCTTTTTATATTACGATAGTACAGCACACATTTAACTGTGGCTGTTATAACGACTAGTCGAGCGCCGCCGCTACGCGGCGGTAGTTTTGGTTACGTCCCTCTTAGTAAGGCCTTTTTCGTCCCCGCTTCGCTTCGACTGGGCTATTTTACCGGTACATGTACGAATAAATAATCCTAAACGGATTCTTCATTTTCATTACATGTAGTCGGATCACAATTTGGACTACCAAGGACGTTGTTTAACAGTATCTACAATTAAACTCAGAGAAAGTCGTTAATTATAAGTAATTTGCAGCCATGTTGAAAAAAAATATTTATTAAAAATGAGCTCCAAGTAAGCTGCGCATTATTTCTTCAAATTCTGAGCCTCCACCGTGTTGTTTGCGATACTATTACGGAAATACTGAGCTCCAAGTAGTTTGCGCAGTATTTCTACAAAATACTGAGCGTCCACCATGTTGTTTGCAGCACTATTACGAAACATTGTTTTATTCTGGTCAAATGTGATGATAAGCAACTAAATATAAATGTATTCTGCTTTTTACTACATATAATCAAACTTTATATAAGACTGTTCGCAAGTGTTGTTGCTGCTGTTGTTGTTTTGTTGTGTTGAATTAGAGCTCTATACTGTACTACGATCTTGTCGGCAACCCGCCCGCCCATAAGTGGTTTCTTTCTTCGCAACATACCGGTAATATATTATCTGTACTACGCGGCACAACATTTTTTAACAAACTATTTTTCAACCAGAAAAGTAAGACAGTGCTTTGTATATTTTACTGAGCGCCTTAAGTAACAAAAGAGAAAAACATTAAAAGTAACTTATTTTGAGCCAAAATAGAAAGTGCCGTAAGTAAAGGTTTTTTGAACCAATGGAAATACTTTACATTGTACCCATTTAGATGTCTAGTTTAACCTTCTTCGAGCGACGACGTCGCTGCATGCGGTAGCGGCGGCGGCGGTGGCGCTCGTGCTCTGTGCAGGGTCGTGGTGGCGATGGAGGTGGTGGAGGCGGTGTGCCCATAGCAACGGCGAGTGCGAGCATCCGCTGCTCGTGCTGGTCAGGCTTCGGTGGTGCTGGGGCTGCATCGAAGCGGTGCCAATAGGCCCGTGCGTTGGGCCCATTGGCACACGCAATGCAGCGACGCCCCCCAGCTCTGGCGGAACCAGCTGCAAAAGCGTCCCACGAAAGGAACGCTAGCCGAGCGCCGCCGCTACGCGGCGGTAAATTAGGTTTAGCTCTACACGTTTTGGCATTCCCGCCTCCGCTATTATACGCTTCGGCGGGATAACTATTGAAAAAAAAACGCTGAGCCCATGTGTACCTAAAAAAAAAAATCGATTTTTTTAATTTATTAATTTGGGTCAGCATCATGCTTACCAGATTTAAGAAATAAATATTCTAATGATCTTATATCAAGATGCTTTATGCAATCTCTTTTTTATTGCTGGCTATCACTGTATCTTCATCCTCCATCCAAAACCACCAGCACTTTAATAACATTTATACAAACGCTACACAATATGTTTAGTTTAGCGTTGTGCTCGATATCACGGGCCATTTCTGAGCCGCTATGAAACTTAGCTCACATCAGCGCAAACGATAGTAATGGCCTGGCCAGCTTGCACTACTTATTAACACCTGCCTGCACTGCCTATTTCAGCTTGTACGTAACTAAAGATTGTTCACTTTTCATATCAAACTCAATGAAAGCTAAAACAAAATATTCAAATGCTACTATTTTTAATGTATGTGGCGTTCATTTTGTGCTGATTCAGAATTAGCACTCGAATCTGTGCCAGTTATGATTGAAGCACTTAGATATTGTGTCGCAAGACGCCTTGCTGCTGTTGCTGTTGACGGTAGAGTTTTCTATTTGATAGTTTAACGATGATTTCAGGATTATTGGACGTCATTTAGGCTCCAAGTTCATTAACGTTTCTTTATGGGGTCTACTTAACCAACTATAATTCACACCTCTCGTGTTTTGTTGTTGTCTTACCTCTCCATTTAAAAGTGTATCCTACGCCCTTGTCGGCGACACGTCCACCCGTTATGTAGTACTGGATTTTGCTGTCTAACAGCTCTGGTTTACAGCACTAACGTTTGAGTTCTTTTTGTTCAATCTAAAACTATCTACTTAGCCAACTATAATTAGCACCTCTCATGTTTTGTTGTTGTCTTGCCGCTCCATTATAAGTCGTATCCTACGCCCCTGTCGGCGAGCTAAGAGTATCGGATTTTGCTGTCTAAACAACTCGTAGAAAACAATGGTTTACAGCAGTAACGCACATGAGTTCATTTTGCTCAATCTAAAACTACAGTATCTATCTTTATGGATCAAGTGACAGCGCTTATTAACAAAGCGTTGTTCTTACGGCCAGCTTCTGTTGTACATGTACTATGATTGCAGCTCAGTCAGTTACCTCACTCTCAGATATTTTATAAATATTTCTACAACAAAACAGTTACAATAGTCATTGTAACTTGCAAAACCTATTAAGTACATACTATTACGTATATTTATAGTATGTCCTTGGAAACACGCATTCCTACGTGTAGGTTAAGCACCTCGCAGCATTGGAAGCATCTTTAGGGGCTATTTCATTTGAGAATAAGCTCTTTCTGTTTAACACTCAAATATTAAAAGCAACATGTATTAATATTATTAAAATGTTAAATACTTCGTAATATTAAAACGATGCCGCCTTCGGATAAGGGATAGTCTTGTACAAATCTCCATATGTGCTCTGTGAACCACATGAATTTACCGATGTAAGCTACATAATTCCGTTTTAACCAATCGAAGCCGCCTTCGCTCCGCTCGGCAGCCAATGGGAAGGCTCAAAAATCTGAGCGTTTCGTGTGACGGACGGACGGACACCGTGCTAGCCTTGATACTTTAGGACTAGCCGTTCGCCGCCGCTACGCGGCGGAGTGGCATGGTTTGTTGGAGATGATGTGACCGCAAATTTAAGTGCTTCTTGGTGTCGCGTACTTTGTTAGCGTCGTTGACCTCAGTAGCGCTTGGCTTCGTGTACTTAACCACTTACCATTCCGTAGTCTCATGTGGACCCGTATAATATCGTTGTTTGGTACGTTTCCGTTACCCCGTACTACAGGTTAGATGTTGTGGCTCATGCTCTTTCGTGTTCTTTCTGGCTTCGTGGTTCCCTGCTTACCCGTGGCACACGCTGCTTACTGGGTTATCGCCCTCTCTTTTGGGCTCATGCTCTTTAGTGCGGCCTTTTCCGTGGCTGCTAGATATTTCCTGTTCTCAAACGTTTACGCGGGCTGTACCGCTTTCGTGATACATAGGCATTCGTGGCCGTTGGCCTCCCATCGCCGGTACTCTAACCAAAGGGTGCTATTCTGTGATTTGGTGCCTCCATGCAGTCGTGTTGTTCCGTCGCCCGTGTATCGTGCTCTCCAGGTGAGGTTCCATCGACCGCGGTATCACGCTATCGTGCAATCACGGTGTGGTAATGCTGTCTATGGTATTGTGCTCACGTTGTGTATCTGCGTTGTCCATGTTATCGTGTTCTACAATGGCAACGTGCTCCACAGTGTGCAGTCGTGGTCACCCCGAGCACCCCCCGTTTATTTCGTGGCTGGCCCGCCGTTCGTGCAATCTAGCTCTAATGTAGTACTGTCCTCCGTGGCTCGGTAAGCTCAGGTTCAACACTGGTATCGTTCTCCGCGGCTCGGTGATTTTTCGTCTATAGCTCAGCGGCTGCGTTCTCCCATGGCTTAGTGGCACAGCCCATGCTATCGTGCTAGCTTGTGGTGTCGCGGCTGGTCTGTCGTCCGTGTGATTGTTAGCTAGCGTAGTATCGTGCTCCCTGGCTCGGTGAGATCCGGTTCTACCCTGATATCGTGCTCTAATGCTCGATGATTTCCCGTTTTTGGTCTCCCGCGGCTTCATGCCTGGTCCGTCGACCGTGCTCCGTGCTCTTCCGTGGTGCTATGGGAGAGTTGCTGTCAGGGCACTCTTACCGCTACGTACTTCGAACGTGCGTACTCTTCCGTAGCCACCCTTTTTAGCATGCTGGTGTGTCTGTATATTTAGTTCCCATCCATGGTCCGTACGCTCCCGTCATATTCTTGTCCCTCTGTCCTTCTCATAGCTGCGTGCTCTTCCGTCTTTCACGCTTCGCATAAAACTTCGTGGTTTGCATCGGCTAAGACTTCTATCTTCGTCCATGGCCTTCCATGCTTCGTGTTGCACTTCTACCCCATCATCTACATAGTGTGGGTCGGTGTTCTTTCGTGTTTCGTGTTCTTGCTTAGTCACATGCCTCCGCGCTAACTTAAACACAATAGCTGTTCCCATTTTGTTTGATGTACGCTACATATATTGTTGGAAAGTTCGCACAATATCTGAAGGTCGCACACTACGCGCGCAAATACAAAGGAAGATGACACTTTTTCCCGGAGGGAGTGTGGGGTGCAGGGGTGTAAGCCACAATAGTCATATTTTAAAGTTTTCACATTATTATTAATAGTAGTAAAATTGTAATATATTATCTTGCGCTGATTTAATCATTGTGTGTACTACTACTACAAATAACTGCAAACAAAAATATGAAATGTATTTTTAATAGTACTACGCAAAACAATATTGTAAGTTTAATTATTAGAAAAGTACTACGAAGCCTAAAACATCATTCTATATCCAATAAGTACTAAAGTTTCGATTGAGGCCGAAATATAAGTCACCAGGGCCTACAATTTTTTTCAACAGCTCCTACGACGATATAGTACATGTGTGCTCATCGGCGCCTTCTACTAATGCTAACTAACGCACACACAGGCAGCGCCCTTTGCGTGGCCTTGCAGACCGCAGCTGAAAATGAGAGCAAAAGGAAATTTGAACGGTGCATTTAAGTACGATGTGTAGACCACACATACCATCTACACCACATATTGCAATATTAGCGAATCGACGCCGCCTTCGCTGCGCTCGGCAGCCAGTAGAACGCGCGTATTAGCGTGAAGATTATTAACCCTAGCCCGTTACGGACGGACTGACGGACGGACAGACACCAGACTCCACTAGGGGGGTACGACTAGCCGTTCGCCGCCGCTACGCGGCGGAGTGGCATGGTTTGTTGGAGATGAGGTGGCCGCAACCTTAGTGCTTCTTGGTGTCGCGTGTTTTGAGAGCATGGTTCACCCCGTAGATCTTGGCATCGTGTATTTAACCAATTGCGTTTCCGTAGTCTCATTCGGCCCCGTATAATATCGTGGTTTGGAACATTTCTGTTACCCCGTACTACAGGTTGGGTGTTGTTTTCTTCGATGGCCCATGCTCTTTCGTGCTCTTCCCGGCTTCGAGGTTCCTGCTCACCCATGGCCCACGCTGCTCAGCGGTTCTGTCCTCTCTCTTGTGGGCTCATGCTCTTTAGTACGGTCTTTTCGTTAAAGCTACCTGTTTTCCGTTCTCAAACGTTTACGTGGGTTGCACTGGCTTCGTGGTAGATACTATTTCGTGACCGTTGGCCTCCCATCACCGGTACTCTAACCAACGGGTGCTATTCCGTGCTTTGGTGCCTCCATGCAGTCGTGTGGTTCCATCGCCCGTGCATCGTGATCTCCTGATGAAGTGTCATCGACCGCGGTATCACGCTATCGTGCAATCGCGCTGTGGTTATGCTTTCTATGGTATTGTGCACGTGTAGTGCTTCTGCGTTGTACGTGTTATCGTGCTCTACGATGCCATCGTGCTCCACGGTGTGTAATCGTGGTCATACCAAGCCCACCCCCTGTGCATTTGGTGGGCGGTCCGCAGTCCGTGCAATCGTGTTATCATGTACTGCTGTCCTCCGTGGCTCAGTAAGCTCAGGTTCTACACTGGTATGGTGCTCCGTGACTCGGTGGTTTCGCGTGGCAGCGTGTTCTCCGATGGTTTAGTGGATAACCCACCGTCCATGCTGTCGTGTTATCTCTGGTGTCGGGGCTGGGCTGTCGTCTGTGTTATCGTTAGCTACCGTAGTGTCGCGCTCCGTGGATCGGTGAGCTCATGTTCTACCTAGGCATCGTGCTCCAAAAATTGATGATTTCTGATTTTCCGTATCTGGCCTCCTGCGGGCTCAGATTTGGTCGGTTGACTGTGCTCCATGTTTACTCGTGGTGTTGTTGGAGTATTGTTTCTGTGCACTCTCACCGATACGTGTTCTACCGTGGCTTCGAACGTCCGTGCTCTTCCGTAGCCCGTGCTTTTCAGCATGCTGGGGTGTCTATGTATTTAGTTCCCTTCCGTGGCCCGTACGTTCCTGTCATGTTCTATCCATCTGTTCTTTTCATGGCTGCGTGCTCTTTCATCTTTCACGCTACTTATAAAACTTCGTGGTTTGCATCGGCTAAGTCTTCTATCATCGTCCATGGCCTTCCGTGCTTCGTGTTGCTCTTCTATCCCATCGTGTACATAGTGTAGGTCGGTATTCCTTCGTGTTTCGTGTCCTTGCTTAGACATGTGCATCCGCGCCAACTTAATCACAAACGCTGTTCCCATTTTGTTTGATGTACACAACGTATATTGTTGGAAAGCTCACATAATATCTGAAGGTCGCACACTACGCGCGCAAATACAAAGGAAGACAACAGTTTATTACGGAGGTGCAGGGGTGTAAGCCACAATAGTCATATTTTAAAGTTTTCACATTATTAATAATAGTAATACAATTGTTATTTATTATTAAACGCTGATATAATTTTTATGTGTACTACTACTACAAATGACTGCAAGTAAAAATATGAAATGCCTTGATAATAGGTTTAAGAAAATAATACTGTAAATTAAATTAGTACAGCAGTACTACGAAGCCTAAAACAGCATTCTAAATTCAATAAGTACTAAAGTTTCGATTGAGGCCGAAATAAAAGTCCCCAGAGCCTACAATTTTTTTCAACAGCTCCTACGACAATATAGTACGTGTGTGCTTATCGACGCCTTTTAATTATGCTAACTAACGCGTACACAGGCAGCGCCCTTTGCGTGGCCTTGCAGACCGCAACTGAAAATGAGAGCAAAATGAAATTTAAGCGGTGCTTTTAAGTACGATGTGTAGTCCACATACAGTGTGTACAAAACGTAATGTTGATTTTAGCCAATGGGGGCCGCCTTCGCTGCGCTCGACAGCTTTTTAGCGAATCGACGCCGCCTTCGCTGCGCTCGGCAGCCAGTAGAATGCGCGTATTTGCGTTACATTCTAGAACCCTACCCTCGGACGGACAGACGGACACCAGACTCCACTAGGGGGGTAAGATAAGAGCTTATCAACTGGGTTTGAGATCTAGTGATGGGTAAAATTGTATAGGAGGGCATTTCCTGCCACCTTCGCCCCAACCTTCTAGTCGGTCCGTCTGTCTGTAAATCGATCCGTCGTTTTCCTTTCTTGAGGCCTTTTCCTACCTTTTCATATGGCTACACGTGGCATATTTAATACAGAATTCTCCCATCCTACCGACCGCGCCTATCTTTCTGACTCGACCTAACTATGCCAAAATTACCAAAATAGCAAAAACACCGTACAATTAACTCACGCCTGATTGGGCGATATTTTCCTGACTTATTTTCATTCAAAACACAAAATTGGTTTCTTAGCGACGGCGCGGCGAGGACAAAGTGCGCTGGCTGTATAATAGCAGCAGGGTAGTTTTAGATGTTTTTACGGGCGTGGGGCTCCCTGCCCTACTATATATTCAAGAGAGACCTCTCAGGATACAGTCTGAGGCTTGCCCCGAGACTCCACAGTTGTATGGGGGTTGGTAGCGATAGCAATCAGACTGGGGTAAGTGTGACGGGGGGTCTTCAACCATACATGCGCATATGGTCCTAGACCCACCGCGAGTGCCCACGCTCCAAAAGCGGGTGACGCGTGCTCAAACCGAAGTTGCAGCCACATGCGGAAGAGTCTTTACGGTCCCGCAATTGAGAGGTGCTCTTAACGTGTGAGCACCCACATCAAAACACATTTTGCGAGAGCTCTTCTGGCGGGGCGGAAAGGAATGCATAAGTCCGTCTCACAAGAGCACGGAGCCCAAGACCAAGTACAAGGACAGCAAGAGATCAAGACAAAAAAAACACTTTAAGAGCATGAGGGAGCCCCGCACCTGTATACTTACATAACATAGCATCAGAATAGACAGTTTTAGAGAATTTTCGGAGCTGTGTGAGTCCCGTAAGGGACTGGGTTGTTTTTGGACACCCTGTGCATACTGCTAACATGACCTGAAGGGCGGTATCAAAGAGACCTGGGTAACCACTCAACAGGACTGAGGCAACAGCGAATCCGGGTACGCATAACACCCCAACTGCTTCAGGGGTGGCGGCCGTTGTGATCGACACAAACTCAGCGGAGCATCGGGATATTATCCTACAAACGACAGAAGGTTTCAAGCGCATCTCTGAGACGAGCGTTACCTACGACCCGCTGCAGTACCCTATACTCTTTCCGTTTGAGGAGAATGGCTGGACTTACGATATCCCGTACGTTAATAATCCCGTCGATCGCCACAGTGACCCGCAAACAATGTCCATTCGGGAATATGAGGCGTATCTGCTTTACGACCGGACGGTTAGTAATTCTCTGATCCTGTGCGGTGGGCGACTAACGCGGCATACTGCGTTGACCAATGTGCCAATGCGAACAAAACGCCTGCGCTTCATAAAAAAGAACCAACTCCAGTATCAATAGGAAACCCTCCAGGGACTTATGGACGCGTTGCGTGGCGAGTCCGTTGAAATCCACAGAATAGCAGCTGACGACGAGGCAGCCATACGTAGGACTCGGCGTGGGAATATACGGAGCAGGAGTCGGCGGACCCAGATGCGGGTGAGCTTGGATGCAAGATCATCATATCCTCGAAGTTTACAGGTGGTCCTCGCTACATGTACCACCGCTTCTTGGATACCATGTCTATCGTCCGTCAAACAGGCGCCCTGAACCTGTTCATTACGATGACATGCAACCCGAACTGGTCTGAGATCAAGGAAAACTTACGCCATGGGGAGAAGGCATCCGACCGACCGGACAATGTGGATCGCGTGTTCATGGAGAAACTAAAAGCTCTTAACAAGGATCTCGATGAGGGCATGCTGGGGATTCAAGCCGCTCGAGTCCATGTCGTGGAATATTAGAAGCGTGGTCTTCCATAAGCGCACATACTGCTTATCCTACGTCCGAAGGACGAATCCACTACTATGGGGACGTCGATAAGCTGGCGTCCGCGGAGCTCCCGGATAAAGAGAAGTACCCCGAGCTGTATGATACGGTGACTTCCAATATGCTGCATGGACCCTGTGGTCAACAGAGCCCAAAATGCCCGTGTACGAAGAACGGAAGGTGTTCCAAGAAGTTTCCAAAGGCGCTCGCGAGCGAAACGGTGATGACCCCCGACAAACACCCCGCATACAAGCGTGGTCGCCGTCGGGACGAAATTTTGTGCCATAAGGGGAAAGTATGGGACAACGTGATCATCAATAAATGGGTGGTCCCGTACAATCCGATCCTGTTGCAGATGTACAGCTGCCACATCAACGTCGAGGTTTGTGTCACGACCAAGGCCTCTACAAGTACGTCTACAAGGGCTCGGACATGACGACGATTACTATTGGAGGCGAAGAGATTCGGGCGAACGAAATTCTTCAGTATCGGCTGGAGGTATATTTCTCCGGTAGAAGCTTGCATGCGACTATTCGGGCATCCAACACAAGAATCAACACATTTTGTTGTGACGCTACCTATACATTTAGAAGGATTGAGCATGATTGCTTATCGGGACCAAGCCCCCCCCCCACCCCCAGCTCCACAAATCGATTAACCGCGGGGACAGATCAATGCTGACGGAGTTTTTCAAGCTTTGCGCGTGCAATCCAGAAGCTGCGGCTAATCTACTGTACAAGGATGTGCCGCGGAAGTACAGGTGGACGAAACACAAGATAAAAGAAGTACGTTGCCTCTGGGACGCTTAATATACGCTTCTCCGCAGGACCCGGAACGCTTCTACTTGTGGCTTCTTCTGTGTAACCGACGCTCGCCTAAGACCTTAGCGGATCTTCGAACGGCTAATGGTACTGAGCATCCTACATATCAGCAAGCAACGTTGGCGCTTGGAAAATGACGACGAGTGGATACATTGCTTACGCGAATCCGCCGAGGTCAAGATGCCGTACCAGCTACGCCAACGCTTCGGCATCATTTTGGTTTACTCGATGTCTGGTAATGCCAAAGATCTATGGGACATGTTCAAGAAGGAAATGTCAGAGGATTATGCACGAAGCATTGAGGAAAGAGACACAGACCTGCATAATGTACGCGAAGATGAGGCGCGTCTTCGAATGGCGGAGTACAAGGCATTTGCTGATTACTTGGCTTCAAACCAAAAGTCCCTCGACATCTACGACCTTCCTCTGCTAGCCGATTACGACGATGTATCTGCTCAAGTAGACGACCCGAATACAGAGTCGGTTGATGTTGTCCAGCAAGAGATCGACGCCTACCCCAAAACGAGCTGGAGCATGTTGCGGAGCAGGCGGACCACTTGAACAGCAACCAGAGGGATATATTTGACCAAGTTCTTGCTGCTGTGAGCAGGCCGGTTGGAGGGGAGAATCTATTCTTTTTCGATGGTCCGGGTGGAACAGGAAAGACGTTTCTACTCGAGCAAATTTTCGCTCACGTTCGGATGCAACGTAAGGTTGCCATCGCGGTTGCATCGAGTGGGATCGCAGCTACTCTGTTAACTGGCGGTCATACCGCGCATTCGACGTTTCGGATTCCCCTCATGCTTACAGAGACGTCGACGTGCAGCCTTTCATGGCAGATCCAGAAGGCCGAATTGATTTGTAGCGCGAGCTTGATCAATTGGGACGAAGCGCCGATGCTGAACCAAGCTTGCTTTGAGGCTGTTTACTGGTCGCTTCGAGATATTATGAAGAACAAGGTGGAGTCGTTCGGCGGAAAGGTAATGATGTTCAGCGGTGATCACCGTCCAATTCTACCTGTACGAAAGGATGCTACGCGTGCAAAGACAATTCAAGCTTTTTTAAGTCTTCCTCGTTATGGGAGTATTTGCGTCAAGTGCGGCTGACCGAGAACATGCGTGTCCGCACCGCCCCAGACGCGGCCAGTGCGGCTGAGCTAGCGGAATTCTCTGGAGTTTTACTTCAAATTGGGGACATTATCCGGTCAGCCATGAGATCGGTGATGGCGACGTATGCCTTCCACTCGACATGTGTATCATTCCAGAACGACGGGTACAACAAATGACCTCTGATGAAGAAGACGTGGGTATGGGGCCTCCCCCAAGTTTCAGGTTACTCCCTCCGGTGGATGAAGAACACGAGCGAGACTTGGACGAAGTTGAAGAAGACCGACGCGTCCGCAACGTCAGTGCACTCATAGATGCGGTGTATCCGGGCATTGATACTGAGAATTTACCCGATAAATACTTCGTTGAGCGGGCCAAACTAGCCCCCACAAATGCAAGTGTTCGGCGTATCAACGAAATGGTTGCGGAACGGCTGTCAGGTGAAACGAAGGGGTATCTCTCGGTGGACAGCCTCGAAGGGGTCGCGGATGCAAATATGTTTGAGCAGGAGATCTTGAACTCTCTAAAGTTCTTCGGTATCCCTCCGCACGGGATCGTTCTGAAGGTTGGAGCACCTATCATCATGATTAGAAACCTGAATAGCGACGCAGGACTTTGCAACGGAACGCAGCTTCGGGTCCTGTCACTGCGCGAGAGAAGTATCGAGGCCAGCATTATGTCTGCGCCGTCCAAGGGTAAGAAGGTGTTCATTCCTCGGATCGTCTATATATAGTGAGGACGATGACAAAAAGTTCCCGTTCAAACTCAAGCGTAAGTGGTTCCCAGTGGCTCCAGCGTTTGCCATGACTATCAATAAGGCCCAAGGACAATCGATCCACCACGTTGGTATCTACTTGGAATAGCCGGGCTTCGCACATGAGCAGCGTTATGTGGCGTTGTCGAGAGTGACTTCAAGGGAGGCGATCAAGATTGCTGTGGATCCAGAGGCCATCGATGAGGACGTAAACGTACACACCAGCAATATTGTGTACAGAGAGATCTTTGGAACGCGGACTTGGTAGGACACGTAATACATTTAGCTTTGGTTTCCTTTAATCCGCCGCAGCGCAGCTGGGGCGGCCAGCCCACACTACACCAACCGCCAATGCCCTAGCGTCCGCGGAGCGGGCGCCCAGAGCGCTGGTTACCACCACCTAACCTTGTATTGTGTGTGTGTGTGTCTGTGTGTCTGTCTGTCTGTCTGTCCGTCAATCCGTCCGTCGCACTCCCTGTCTTCCTGCTTTGATCTGCGGCTACACTTGGCCTGGCTAATACAGATTCGTTTCATCTTACCGACCGCGCCTATCTTTCTGACTCGACCTATCTATGCGAAAATTACAAATATATCCAAAAACGTCACACAATTAGCTCGCACCCTGATTGGGCAATACCTGCCGACCTGCGACACTGACTGGATCTGTCGCACGATCAGACCGCCTCTCGCCTTCGCGATTAAACGTCAGGTAAACATTTCTGCCGATCACGAAACGCATCGATTGGAGGCATACACATAAGCGCTTAGTGCTGACAATTCGATATTTACATTTAGCTACGCAAAACCTGTCCTATGTACATCAAATCGGGCTCACTAACCAGCGTTTTTGTAGGGACTTTGCGAATATGTTTCTTACTTTACTTTACCTGGCACTCACCACTGCCAGCGTGCAATGAAAGCGCACGGCTCCACAGTCATTGCGCTATCTGCTCCCGTGCACCGCACCCGACGAATGCATGCGCGCACGGTTGATAATTGTTTTAGTAACTTTTTCTGCATGTAAAGTATGTATTTGTTTGGAAATCTGATTATATTATTATTAAAGCAGAGCAAAAAAGTAATATAATAAAACTTTTTAATATTTTGCTTCATAATAAATATTAGTCTTATATTACCGTGCTATTAGCTAATCTTTTGACGCACATAAATGGTTAAAACAAAATATGTGTTAGCTTACTCACAGTTTGCAAAATGGTGGGCTCTATGTACAAGCAATGCGAGGTAAAGATGACCCGCTTCTGCTGAATCCGCATTGGTCTTCGACGGATTCCCGGGCGCGCTGCGGAAACGCTACGGAAAGCAGCAGTGCGGTTACGCATTCCGTACAATCAGCGGGCGGGACATCGTTGGCGCTGAATGGCCTGCGAGAACGGCCCAAAAGCGGTTGAGTTCTGGGAGGTAAAGCCCCCCCCCCCCACCTGATTCGACCGAAGTGCGCCGGCAGGAAAGCCTGTCAAACGTCAAGAAGGCGATGGGCCCTGACTGGTACCCTAAGAAGAAAAAGAGACACAGCCGCACTCGAAAGCTGACCGTTCGAAACGCCAAGTACATCGAGCAAAAGAAGCTGCAGAATAGCAAGTAGTTGGTAAATATACTATTTTAGGCTCCCATTTTTCTACCTATCTTTGTATTTAGTATACTGGCTGACGGTGTGAGGCTTGGAGCCGCAAACACGGTAAACTGACTATGGAGCTGTCAATAGTGTTAGCGCACCCACAGAGCGTAGAGCGTTTCATCTTATTATTAGCGCACGGTATCTACTATGTGCCTCTGCAAGCTGGCCGTCCCTATCTACAACGCGTTGCCGTAGACGGCAAGTACACTCACTCATTTGGACACAAGCTAAATCATGCTATATGTACCACCAACGCTCATAGCGTATATCCCACTAAAGCGCTCGCAATTGGAAACATAGTATTGAGTGAGCAGTACGCGCGAAAAATAAGTTGCTGTCTACATAGACGTGGGACGTGTGCGGTAGTGCTGACCAGGTGTGCGTGGTACTGTACGCAGTACTATACGCTACCCCCATGTCCATAATGGAAGAGCTAAGAGCTCGGTTAAGTCGCGAGTGACTATAAGGTGTACCCGCCGCTCCATGTCCATAATGGAAGAGCTAAGAGCTCGGTTAAGTCGCGGGTGACTATAAGGTGTACCCGCCGCGCGCGTATATATCGCGTTGACTACTGCTAACAGCCGCGCGGTTAGCTTGCCACTATCACCGCGGTATGACCTGTGCCCAGTTAGCGACACGCTTGGTCATTTAGACTGATACATCAGAAGCGTAACCACAACTAGCTAGCTCGACGAATACCAAAGTAACGATAACCCCATCGAGCAAAAGAAGCTGCAGAATAGCAAGTAGTTGGTAAATATACTATTTTAGGCTCCCATTTTCCTACCTATCTTTGTATTTAGTATACTGGCTGACGGTGTGAGGCTTGGAGCCGCAAACACGGTAAGCTGACTATGGAGCTGTCAATATTGTTAACGCACCCACAGAGCGTAGCGCGTTTCATCTTATTATTAGCGCACGGTATCTACTATGTGCCTCTGCAAGCTGGCCGTCCCTATCTACATACGCGTTGCCGTAGACGGCAAGTACACTCACTCATTTGGACACAAGCTAAATCATGCTATATGTACCACCAACGCTCATAGCGTATATCCCACTAAAGCGCTCGCAATTGGAAACATAGTATTGAGTGAGCAGTACGCGCGAAAAATAAGTTGCTGTCTACATAGACGTGGGACGTGTGCGGTAGTGCTGACCAGGTGTGCGTGGTACTGTACGCAGTACTATACGCTACCTCCATGTCCATAATGGAAGAGCTAAGAGCTCGGTTAAGTCGCGAGTGACTATAAGGTGTACCCGCCGCTCCATGTCCATAATGGAAGAGCTAAGAGCTCGATTAAGTCGCGGGTGACTATAAGGTGTACCCGCCGCGCGCGTATATATCGCGTTGACTACTGCTAACAGCCGCGCGGTTAGCTTGCCACTATCACCGCGGTATGACCTGTGCCCAGTTAGCGACACGCTTGGTCATTTAGACTGATACATCAGAAGCGTAACCACAACTAGCTAGCTCGACGAATACAAAAGTAACGATAACCCCATATATAGGTGTTGGTTACCACGAGCACGTGGTAAATACACTCATGGGCGACCTACGAGATGCAAAGACCCATCAAGTAGCACGCCGAGCTGATAAGTAGGCAGCGAATGTACTTCATCTTTTGTACACGAGCTACTATTCTATTCAAGTTTAAGCATCAGCACAATCTGATAATTTGCATTCCGCCATGTGGCTTGGTGTGTTTGGCTTACATATCAGAACCAGTAAATACCACTCGAAAGGATCTACGCCACTCTGTCAGTCAGTAAATATGCAAATAAGTCGGTAAATAAGTAAACACAGTGCTCATTCTATCATGACCGAGTCAGAA
>NW_003303652.1:158958-160673 GCF_000142945.1 Phytophthora infestans T30-4 | reverse complement strand
TGCATCTTTTGACGCAAGAAATGGTTAAAACAAAATATTTGTTAGCTTACTCGCAGTTTGTAAATGGTGGGCCCTATGTACAAGAAATGCGAGGTAAAGATTGACCCGCTTCTGCTGAACCCGCAGCGGTCTTCGACGGATTCCCGGGCGCGCTGCGGAAACGCTACGGAAAGCAGCAGTGCGGTTACGCATTCCGTACAATCAGCGGGCGGGACATCGTGCGGCGCTGAATGGCCTGCGAGAACGGCCCAAAAGCGGTTGAGTTCTGGGAGGTAAAGCCCCCCCCCCACCTGATTCGACCGAAGTGCGCCGGCAGGAAAGCCTGTCAAACGTCAAGAAGGCGATAGGCCCTGACCGGTACCCCAAGAAGAAAAAGAGACACAGCCGCACTCGAAAGCTGACCGTTTGAAACGCCAAGTACATCGAGCAAAAGAAGCTGCAGAATAGCAAGTAGTTGGTAAATATACTATTTTAGGCTCCCATTTTCCTACCTATCTTTGTATTTAGTATACTGGCTGACGGTGTGAGGCTTGGAGCCGCAAACACGGTAAGCTGACTATGGAGCTGTCAATAGTGTTAGCGCACCCACAGAGCGTAGCGCGTTTCATCTTATTATTAGCGCACGGTATCTACTATGTGCCTCTGCAAGCTGGCCGTCCCTATCTACATAGCGTTGCCGTAGACGGAAAGTACACTCACTCTTTGGGACACAAGCTAAATACTGCTATATGTACCACCAACGCTCATAGCGTATATCACACTAAAGCGCTCGCAATTGGAAACTTAGTATTGAGTGAGCAGTACGCGTGAAAAATAAGTTGCTGTCTACATAGACGTGGGACGTGTGCGGTAGTGCTGACCAGGTGTGCGTGGTACTGTACGCAGTACTATACGCTACCTCCATGTCTATAATGGAAGTGCTAAGAGCTCGGTTTAAGTCGCGAGTGACTATAAGGTGTACCCGCCGCTCCATGTCCATAATGGAAGAGCTAAGAGCTCGGTTAAGTCGCGGGTGACTATAAGGTGTACCCGCCGCGCGCGTATATATCGCGTTGACTACTGCTAACAGCCGCGCGGTTAGCTTGCCACTATCACCGCGGTATGACCTGTGCCCAGTTAGTATCACACTTGGTCATTTAGACTGATACATCAGAAGCGTAACCACAACTAGCTAGCTCGACGAATACAAAAGTAACGATAACCCCGTATATAGGTGTTGGTTACCACGAGCACGTGGTAAATACACTCATGGGCGACCTACGAGATGCAAAGACACATCAAGTAGCACGCCGAGCTGATAAGTAGGCAGCGAATGTACTTCATCTTATGTACACGAGCTACTATTCTATTCAAGTTTAAGCATCAGCACAATCTGATAACTTGCATTCCGCCATGTGGCTTGGTGTGTTTGGCTTACATATCAGAACCAGTAAATACAACTCGAAAGGATCTACGCCACTCTGTCAGTCAGTAAATATGCAAATAAGTCGGTAAATAAGTAAACACAGTGCTCATTCTATCATGACCGAGTCAGAACACGAACGGAACGGAGTATTAAAGTCAGTCTGATTAATTGTGTCGAGGCAGCAAACATCGGTACATTCCCTTCAGAGATATCATAATAGTATGAGCTCAGCGAGCAAAATCGAGGGGAGAAATCGGTAGTTTTGGTGAACATCAGCAGATACTAGCGGTTATACACCATACTATGCATG
>NW_003303652.1:156850-158858 GCF_000142945.1 Phytophthora infestans T30-4 | reverse complement strand
TCCTCACTATATATAGACGATCCGAGGAATGAACACCTTCTTACCCTTGGACGGCGCTGACATAATGCTGGCCTCGATACTTCTCTCGCGCAGTGACAGGACCCGAAGCTGCGTTCCGTTGCAAAGTCCTGCGTCGCTATTCAGGTTTCTAATCATGATGATAGGTGCTCCAACCTTCAGAACGATCCCGTGCGGAGGGATACCGAAGAACTTTAGAGAGTTCAAGATCTCCTGCTCAAACATATTTGCATCCGCGACCCCTTCGAGGCTGTCCACCGAGAGATACCCCTTCGTTTCACCTGACAGCCGTTCCGCAACCATTTCGTTGATACGCCGAACACTTGCATTTGTGGGGGCTAGTTTGGCCCGCTCAACGAAGTATTTATCGGGTAAATTCTCAGTATCAATGCCCGGATACACCGCATCTATGAGTGCACTGACGTTGCGGACGCGTCGGTCTTCTTCAACTTCGTCCAAGTCTCGCTCGTGTTCTTCATCCACCGGAGGGAGTAACCTGAAACTTGGGGGAGGCCCCATACCCACGTCTTCTTCATCAGAGGTCATTTGTTGTACCCGTCGTTCTGGAATGATACACATGTCGAGTGGAAGGCATACGTCGCCATCACCGATCTCATGGCTGACCGGATAATGTCCCCAATTTGAAGTAAAACTCCAGAGAATTCCGCTAGCTCAGCCGCACTGGCCGCGTCTGGGGCGGTGCGGACACGCATGTTCTCGGTCAGCCGCACTTGACGCAAATACTCCCATAACGAGGAAGACTTAAAAAAGCTTGAATTGTCTTTGCACGCGTAGCATCCTTTCGTACAGGTAGAATTGGACGGTGATCACCGCTGAACATCATTACCTTTCCGCCGAACGACTCCACCTTGTTCTTCATAATATCTCGAAGCGACCAGTAAACAGCCTCAAAGCAAGCTTGGTTCAGCATCGGCGCTTCGTCCCAATTGATCAAGCTCGCGCTACAAATCAATTCGGCCTTCTGGATCTGCCATGAAAGGCTGCACGTCGACGTCTCTGTAAGCATGAGGGGAATCCGAAACGTCGAATGCGCGGTATGACCGCCAGTTAACAGAGTAGCTGCGATCCCACTCGATGCAACCGCGATGGCAACCTTACGTTGCATCCGAACGTGAGCGAAAATTTGCTCGAGTAGAAACGTCTTTCCTGTTCCACCCGGACCATCGAAAAAGAATAGATTCTCCCCTCCAACCGGCCTGCTCACAGCAGCAAGAACTTGGTCAAATATATCCCTCTGATTGCTGTTCAAGTGGTCCGCCTGCTCCGCAACATGCTCCAGCTCGTTTTGGGGTAGGCGTCGATCTCTTGCTGGACAACATCAACCGACTCTGTATTCGGGTCGTCTACTTGAGCAGATACATCGTCGTAATCGGCTAGCAGAGGAAGGTCGTAGATGTCGAGGGACTTTTGGTTTGAAGCCAAGTAATCAGCAAATGCCTTGTACTCCGCCATTCGAAGACGCGCCTCATCTTCGCGTACATTATGCAGGTCTGTGTCTCTTTCCTCAATGCTTCGTGCATAATCCTCTGACATTTCCTTCTTGAACATGTCCCATAGATCTTTGGCATTACCAGACATCGAGTAAACCAAAATGATGCCGAAGCGTTGGCGTAGCTGGTACGGCATCTTGACCTCGGCGGATTCGCGTAAGCAATGTATCCACTCGTCGTCATTTTCCAAATACCCAAGCGCCAACGTTGCTTGCTGATATGTAGGATGCTCAGTACTATCAGCCGTTCGAAGATCCGCTAAGGTCTTAGGCGAGCGTCGGTTACACAGAAGAAGCCACAAGTAGAAGCGTTCCGGGTCCTGCGGAGAAGCGTATATTAAGCGTCCCAGAGGCAACGTACTTCTTTTATCTTGTGTTTCGTCCACCTGTACTTCCGCGGCACATCCTTGTACAGTAGATTAGCCGCAGCTTCTGGATAGCACGCGCAAAGCTTGAAAAACTCCGTCAGCATTGATCTGT
>NW_003303652.1:142141-144479 GCF_000142945.1 Phytophthora infestans T30-4 | reverse complement strand
CGGCCAACAAAGAGGTACAGCTTCTCTTTTGCCATGCACTAGCCGACGCAGCTTGCGATCGATGACTTTGATGGCATTACTCAATTTCAACCGACCTCCATTTCGAGGTAGTCGCGAGCTAAACCCACTCTTCAAATGCAAGCGCACAATTCTTGTCGAGGAAAAATCGATACAAGAGCCGCCACGAAAATGATGCCGCGATCGGCATCATTTCCTCGACCGGTTGGGGACTAAAGCCGTTATAGTATGGAACAATCACACGGACAACGTGATCGGGATCCAGCCCCATCTCTTGCAAAATTGTGCCACCTTCTTCGAGCATACGCGTTTTTCCCAAGCCAGAAATGCCAGAGCAAACAGGCACAACCTGCTCCGTGCGATCTGTTCCAGCAGTGCCACTACGCGCGATGATATTGCTGAAGCACTCCGCTGCCGTCGTAAGCGCCTCTTCCCTTCCAACCAAGCGAAACTGTAACTTGTCGGCTCCTAAAATATGAGGACGTGACACGATTGCTTCCTTGTTAATCATGTCGTTTTCCAAAAAGGCGAGGAGATCTTCACACGAAGACAGATTCACGTTGGGACCCATCGGTACAGCAGCCGGAACATGCATGCTGACGTCTTGTCCTACGCCAACTCCAGCACCCACCGGAGCCACCACCAGCACGTGAATCTGTTTCACTTCCGGGGGATCCATGCCTTCCAGACACTCATAAATCGGATTCTCTCCCTGCAGCTCGTCTTCTCCTTGCGTTAGAGATTCGACGAGAGCAGTCTTCTCGCCCTTCTTCAGCTTCTTCACATCTTCAGTGAGGTTCGACAGCCATGCGTTGCCCCCTGCCTTCGCCAGGAAGAGCTGCAGCTTGCTGGCTGCGAAGTCGTACTTCTGTTTCCGCGCAATTTCATCCTTCAAGTCATCCACGGTTTGCCTTCGTTTACTTCCACGGAGAACGCGCTTCCCGCCACACCAACGATACAACAGAAAAGCTTCACCATCTTTCCCTTGAGGCGGTGATTTTTAGAATGAGGGGAGAATTTCTGGCGTACTTAAGCGGACATGAAGGCAATTTTCAACCAATGATGAGACGCCACGTCCCAACCTTGAGGTACAAATCTGTTCTTTTGCATCTACTGTACGCAGCTGAACTGCAGCAAATCCGATTACGATTGTAACGATTTGCGTGCAAGGAAAAATGTTCCGTTACGTACGAAGAACGTAACCGGATTTTCCAAACCGCAGCGAACGGCGAATCCAGACCATTCACCGATTTGCCGCCCAGAGCTCAGAGCACCGGACGACCAAGTAGCGCAGAGCTACCGAGAAGAAGCAACCAGGCTGCCAGAAAAATTTTCATGCACGTCATCCCCTCTGCACCAGCCGCGGACGTCGTACTTGTAACGGGGACCCATGGTGTGGAGCACACAGGGGTACGAAGTACCCGGAGAGTTAACAAACTCTCAGTACATAAGTTGGAGAGTTAACATGGTCTCTCAGTACGTTGGCTGAAAGCCACACGTTATGCATTTGATTAGGTTTAACGGTGCTAGATAGTTAAAGAGATACATTTACCCCTAGGCGGCTTGGCCGCAATAATAGTAAATAAAACACTTCTGGTTTTGAAGCATAAAAGTTAAGGTATTAACTTTGAGCCCTGGTCTTGGGCTGTAAGTGTCCTTTGGATAAGGAACTTAGTATTAGTGACTCTTTGAGTCGAACGTCTTCCTCTGACGCTAAAGCTACGGCAGCCCCGCTGCACTTGGTAGCACTTGTAGCCAATCCCGCTCCTGAGTCGGCTGACTATATCCTCTGCGAGGATGGAACACCCCGTGTTCGCGAATTTGTCCCCGGCGCAGCAGGACGCGCTTACTAAGCTTATGTCCTTGCTTGGCCCGGAGGGCGTGGCTCATCTTGCATCGCAAGGTCCTGAGGCGGTCACCGCCAGGCTGTAATCGTTCTCCCGCTACGAGAACGCGCTCTTGGAGCATGTCCAAGAGAAGATGAGGTCCGCAACGGCGGCAGCGTCGATGACGCGTGAAGAGTCTATGAGACTGAAACCGCTCATGGTGAGGGTAAAAACCTTCGAGGGGAAGGATGGAGAGAATCTCCTTCTCTGGACCCGGGAGGTCGAGATGACCATGGGATCGGCCCTGCTCCAGTCTGAGCATCAGCGCGTGGCGCTGGCTATCTCCAGGCTTGGAAGGTCGCGCTCGCGAATGGGCACTAACGTGCGGCACGTCTGTTGACGCTGCATTTCCTCACTTGGGATCAGCTGAAGCAACAGCTTTCGCGGCGTGATCGCGCCGGCCCAATCAGGAGTACCGTAATCCGGGTCGAAGT
>NW_003303652.1:135612-140746 GCF_000142945.1 Phytophthora infestans T30-4 | reverse complement strand
CTCCCCGAAGGAAGGGCAGCTCAGAGATCCACTGGCACTCATTTTTCCCCTGATTACAGCCCTCGGAGATAACCGCCTTCACATATACCCCTCGTCTGGCTCTGCTTTGCCTCGTAAGGAAGTTCGGCGTGCCAGGTCCCCAAGGGAATTTCTTGACTCACGTGTAATTTTGTCAGTGTTTTCTGCATTGTCTAACGATGGGTAGACTAGCCGGTGCAACACCAACCGTAATATCCTGTACTGCATACTTCGGCTATCCATTTCCACACCAATACCGGCTGCCATCTCGCGCCAGGACCCGGGGGTTTCCCCCTGGATCCCGCCATACAAAAAAAACCCAGCAATGTTCGCCCCTCCGTCCCTTCTGGACATCCTTCGCTTGGGCGTGCCTCGTCCCATTGCCTTCTAATTCTGTCCACCACCCTTAATTTTTTGTGCGTCTGTTCGGTTAGCGGGAACAGCCCCGCCCTGTATCTGAGTAAGGTTTCCTGCAGCCTCGCCCTTGTCCGTTGTATTTCTTTTGCTTCCGTGGGCCGGGAGCTCCCGTCCGGGAAGCTTTCTGCTACTTTCCACCTCCATAGTGCTGTGATCATCGTCGCACATCCCATTGTCCACACTGCTGCAGCTACTTCGTGTATTTCGTTCCATGTTTCCTCTTTTTGTGCATTGCCCCGGTCAATTAGCCATGGAGGCAGTTTGCTCAGTGTTAGCGCGAAAATATCTTGCATCGACTCCTTATCGCTGTCCGCATCACCACTCGGAGCTGGCATTTCCCACATTGCCAGCATTTTCCCCCACACTGCCCTGGCGTCCGGGCACTCCCACACCAAATGAGCTTGTCCTTGTGATGTATCATTCGCACACCTTGCCCCTGCGCACGCGTATTCCTCCGCTTTTCCTCTCCAGAGCCGGAGCCGCCCCATCTTCAGTCTTAGTACATTTTGCTTCTGATACGCCGTGACTCCGTGCATCCGATGTACTTGCTTCCATTTCAACTGCTTGATGGCCCTGTAAAGAGCCTTGTTCTCCTGTGCTAGTTTGTTATTCAGGAGATCCTGTACTTTTGCTGCTTTGCTCCTGCTGCTTTTCCCAATGACACCTTTGTATTCTTTCCGCGTCCTGCACCATCTTCTCTTCCCTGCCCATACTGGCCGCATGTGGGTCAGTGCAGGGTGGGGCGTTACCCATACCGCTTCTTTTTGCGTTTTGAGCAGCGCCGCGATGTTTGCGCCGATTTCCTCATTGCTACCCCCCGTTTTGACTTCCTGTTCCTTGAAGGCCCATCCATGATGGACTCTGGCTCCTGCTGTAGACTGCTCCACCCAAAATTGATGGTGCGGGTCCTCTATGTCATACTTCACACGTAATTTGTTATCATCGGCTGGTTTGAAGACGAGCTCCGGGAGTTGAGCTAGCAGCGAAAGTCCGAGCTCGCGGAACTTATGTGCCTGTCGGCTTTCCATAGGCATCTCCACAGTCTTCGGTTCTAGCAGGACTTTACCATATCCGATATAAGATATCGTTAAGATGTCCTTGAGCGATTGCACCTTGTGTCCATCTAGCAGTTTCTTGTAAGCCGTCCATTTCTGTTCTGTACCCCTCGAGTCTCTCGGGATTAACTGTTTGTAATGCAATTCTTGTACAGCTTGGTGGATCATTTCGCCTCTTGCTTTCTCCCGCCTTTGCTTGGCGATCGTCATTTGTCCCAAAAGTCTCGATTCCACATGGCACACCAGTCCTGTTTGCTCCCATCGTGTCTTGAGCCCCATGGCGTGTTTCATTTCCTTCCTGAGGGAAGCCACCTCTTCATTTTCGAGATCTATCTTCTCTGGAGCGAAAATCGTCTCCACCATTGGTGTTCCTGTAGTCCATAAGCCCTCTTTCCATTTAGTCTTTGTTCCTTCTTGTGTGGGCATGATGTGCCCTATGTGTAATCCCTCTTTGCTCTGAAGCAGCCTGCCCGCCGCTTGAGTGCGCTGGGTGGTTGCTGTTGCCCACCTCTCCACTGTCGACGCTGCCATGGCAAGTAGCTCCGTCCTGACGTTTGGCATTCCTATGCCTCCTTCCCTAGGGCTCAACTCCGCGACCGCTGCCTGAATCCATCCTCGTGGTGGTCTGTCTGGTTTTGCAAAGGAAGACTTCCATACGAAGCTCCTTATTCTCCAATCCGCCTCTTGTGTCAGTGTTTTAGTTGGTCATGCATGCCTCGCCACATACAGCAGTTTGGGGATTATAATTGCCGCTGCGATAGCAGCTCTCTCTTGGACCGAGTTGGTTTTTTCCACTGTCAGTGCCAGTCGGGTGGTCAGCGCCGCGAAGGCTTTTGTCCATGCACTCTGTGTTGTGTCTTCTGGTCCTGTGATGTGTCCGAGATATCTCGTTTCTTTGACTTCCTCCACTGGGCCCGCTTCTTCCCCCGCCTGTTTGTTCATGCTCGTTGGCGTCCCTAGTTGTAGGGCGACAGATTTCTTCAAATTGAGCCTGAGGCCTGATACATCTGAGAAAGTCTGTACTACCCCAAGCGCGATTCTCTGCATGTTCGAATTTGCTATGTAAATTGTAGTATCATCCGCATATCCTGCCACTCGTATCTCTTCTCCATCCTTGTCTTTCTCCAAGCTTAGTCCCTTGAGCCTCTGCTCTTGATGCACTGCGTCGTACAGGAGGTCCACTGCCAGTATGAATAACAGAGGGGCTAGAGGACACCCCTGTCTGATGCCGCTTGTGACGGCTATTGCCCTTGATAGAGTCCCGTTGGCCATGAATTTCACCGTCGTGTTTTCGTGTGTCGCCTTGACTATCGCTCTAAATTTGGATGGAAATCCTTTCGCCTCCAGGACCTTGTGTAAAAATTCCCTATCCAACGAGTCGTAAGCTTTGGCGAAGTCGAGCAATAGCACTTGCGCTCTTTCATACTCGCTCATGCCCTTCACCGCCAGCTTCGAAGCTTCCAGCAGATCAATTGCTTCGTGGATTGTTCTGCCCGGTATAAAACCGTACTGCGTTGTGTGCACTAACTTCGTAATGTGCACCCTGACTCTCCACGCTAGGATCCTTGTGAAGATTTTGTAGTCGGTATTCAATAATGCTATGGGTCTGTAGTTGAGGGCGTTGCTCGTATCCCCTCCCTTGGTGATGCTGAAAATGTACGCCTCACCGAAAGACTGTGGCGTTTTGCCCTCTTCCATGAATATGTTGAAAAGCTTTGTCAGAATAGGCACGAGCAGCTCTGCATGGTCTCGGTACTACTCGTTACCGATACTATCTGGCCCGCACGCTTTCCCCGTCTTACATTTCTTGATCGCCGCTGCTACTTCGTCTTCTGTTATCCTCTTGTCAATACCGTCTAGGTCGACCTTTTCCCACGTGTTTATGTGCTTCTCAATGAACTCCGTCGTTCCCCCTGCATTGTCTATGTCCGAAATTGTTAGCAACGAGGTTGCTGTTTGCCCTGAGGTCGTACGTGGTGCGGCACGTTATCCGCTGAGCGGTGCAGGTCAGGTCAATGACCAACTGCTGGGTCCTGGTGAGGACGAGCGCGGAGTGGCGCGTAATCCACTGAGTGGTACGAATCTGGTCGATGACCTACCGCTGCGTGACCCGAGGGTCGCGGTCGACTGCGAGTCGAGGCATCATGGCGTGGCCCAGGAGATGCAGGTGAAGTGACACCTAGTTCACTGTGTGAAGGTCAAGAACCTCTTGGCTTTCAGCCGAGTGTCTTGCGAGACACTGTATCCTCTTCGAGGAGTGATGGTGCTGCTGCACCCGGTGGTGGTGACGGAGATGTCGCCACACCGCCCTCATCCGGCCGGTCTAGGTCGCGGAGGGAGAGGAGAAGAAGACGCAGGGCGTCTGTGACGTCTTCGACGTCGGACGATGTGTCCAACGTGACGAGCGGTGATGCTCCACGTGATTGCTGTGAACAGCTGTATACACTCGTGAACGGAGTGACGGGGGAGGTAGAAGGCGATATCAGCCTTGATACTCTGCCCGCTGCAGATGCTCTGCTAGAGCTGGACGAGATGTCCATTGCCGAGTTCGGCGAAGCCTTAAAGGCAGGCGAGCTAGCCGAGGTGGTCTTGCTGGGACCTGAGGAGGAGTTGAACTCCTCATCCGTCGTGGACGACGCGGTCCTAGAGGACACCAAGAAGGCGCTGAGCGCAAGAAGTGGATCGGCGATCCTCAAAGATCCTTCGGATCCCTTCTACCCGGTGGTGAAGGAGTATGGAGACGTTGTCTCAAAAGACCCACCGACGGGCCTGCCTCCGGATCGAGGCGTGTGTCATGAGATTGACCTGGTTCCTGGAACCAAATACTGCGTAACAAGGCAATGGCCTTTGCCGAGAGAGCAGTGTGACGTCATTGACGCATTCTTCCGTGCGAAGCACGAGGCAGGGATGGTGCGTGAGAGTAAGTCTCCGCACTCGACACCCACGTTCTGTGTCAGAAAGCCGAACGGCAAGTGGCGCATTGTTCATGCTTTTAACAAGCTAAATGCGGCCACTATCCCGGCGCAAACGCCGATTCCTCGCAAGGATGTTCTGCAGAACAACATGGTAGGCTGTACGTTGTACAGCGCGCTCGACTTGGTCGATGGCTACTACCAATTGCTCATGGGAGCGAGCGACATTCCGCTGACAGCGGTGAGTACTCCGAGCGGTATGCTCTGGGAGTGGCTGGTCATGCACCAGGGGCTGTCGAACGCACCAGCAACGTTCAATCGTCTTGTGACGCAGTTGTTTAGGCCCCACCGGGCGTGCGCTCAGACGTACTTTGACGATATATTCGTCCATAGTCGTGCCGAGCACGGAAAGTCAGACGTGGATAACCACATTGACCACTTGCGAGCGGTGCTCGAGTGCATGCGCACTAATAAGTTGTATGCCAACTTGGACAAGTGCGTCTTTGGCGCGGAGGAGATACCTTTCCTCGGGTGCTTCATTGGGAAGCGTGGCTTACGGGTAGATCCTGCCAAAGTCAAGGCCATCGTGGACTGGCCGGTTCCCAAGACCCAAAAGGACTTACGCAAGTGGCTAGGCTTAACCAATTACTTGCACAAGTACAGCGCGAACTACGCGGAGATGGCTCGGCCATTATCAGATCTTCTTAAGAAGGACGCACCATGGTGCTGGGA
>NW_003303652.1:129385-135163 GCF_000142945.1 Phytophthora infestans T30-4 | reverse complement strand
ATACCACGCCCGTCTCTATTGCCGTCTTGTCCGGCAGCACCACATCTTGGTATCCATATGCCTGTAGATGCGCATTTTCCTCGTGCAGCACGTCGAGGACAAATACCGTTTCCCTGGCGTGCATGGCCATAGCCTTGATGTGCTCTGGTCTGACCCAGTAATTCATTGGGATCGAAGCTTTCACAGATCTGTTTCTTTGGTCCGCGTAGTGGTTGACCAGCGCACATAGCTTGTCCTTATCTGAGTCCTGGTTACTGACGAATCTCCCCGCCGCTACTAATGCTGCTTCAGTCTCCGCCGCGTGCACCTTGTATTCATCCACTACGCTCGCTATCATGTTGTTCATAACCTGTTTTTTATACTGTTCGCTGATTCCACCACGTCTGCCGTTAGAGGCGACAATCCGATCGTCACATTATGCAAAGCTGCCATGAATGCCAGCCACCCACAGTGCCTGTTCGCCGGCACATCAGTGAGCTTTCCCCCAGCTATGCCCAGCCAATCTTGCAGAGGTCTGCCCATGTCGTCCCCTCTTTTGGTTCCTGTCAGCAGGAAACCGTCCTTCTCCAATTTCTTGGTATCCCCTTGCGCTCCCTGTTGTGGCCGCTTCCTTAGTGCTTCTTCAGGCTCGTGCGCGTGCGTTGTCACATAGCTGTGCATGTACTGCTGGATTGGTTTCTTGTTCTTCGGGGGACCCACCTCCTCGGAATCGTATCCTATCTTCTCCTCCCGACTATCGTTCGCTCCGTTGGTGGTTGTCTTCTGCGCCTTGCATGTTTTCCCTCTCTCGGTATCCCCTTGGTCTTTCCAGGTGTCCGACAGCTGCCTTTTGGGTGATAAAGATCTCTGCCGTGAATCCCCACTCTCTCTGCTGAAGGTGGGTTCATGTCGCGTGGGTGTTTTGCCTTCCTTCTCTGGATCTGTGTTTTCACTCTCCCTCTCCGATATTATGTCTTCCATCGGTGCGTTGTTGTCCGCGTAGTCGACATTCCCGTTCGTCGACGTTGGCTCGCATTCATCGCTGTCGGCCACTGCGTCGTCCTCGTCTCCGTATTCTTAGCTTTCTCTCTCAGTGTCCGCCTCCTCTGGTCTCTTACGTCGCTCTTGCTCATCTCCTGCTGTGGGCTCCTTTAATTGTTTTTCGCTCTGTTTTTCTTCCTCCACTCGTGTCTGTGTTTTGTCTTGTTGGTTCGTTCTGTGTCCTGCTGCGCCCTCATGGATTGCTCCCATTCTCTGGGTAGAGTCGGCCTCCCTTTTTTCTCTGCTTTGCGAATAGATCTCTCCGGTCGCTGCTCAGCTATCCCCGTTTTGCGCTCTGGGTTGCTTCCTCTGAGTTGGGCTAGTAGCTGCTCTATGGAGACCGGCTGCTCTCTGCTACTGTAATCTCTGCCTCCTTGGCCTCGGTTGGATGGTAGTTTTCCTTCCGCTTGCCTCCAGTGTGTCTTCCTCGTGGCCTGCACCCGATCCTGTAAAGTCCTACAGAATCTCCCTGAGTGGTCAGGTGCGCCGCATGTTGAACATGGCCAGTGGCTGTGCACTTCATGGTGGTAAACCGTCAAGATGCCTCCGTCCACTTCCACCGTTGAAAGCTGTCGTAGCCCCGCGGGGCATGCCGACGCCTTGATGTTCACCCTCCACTGCTTGTCGTTGATACTCCCTCCTCCTATTTCGACATGCGCTAGTGCCTGCACCTTGAGACCGAATTTCTGCGTGAGCACCCAGTACAGGTCCGACGAGGTCAGAGATCCTCTCTTTACTGCAATCGTGAGCCTGTAAAATTCCAGTTTGATCAGTTTGTTGTTGATCTTTGCTTCCTCCCTCTGCGTTTCGTAGTCTTCTAGTTTTAACATTCTCATCCCCAGCGGCATCCCCCATCCGACCCATTTCATGGCCGTCTGCTTCCCTTTAAAGGTGACCGTGACAACTCTTGTGTCTGTGTTTATTTCAACCCGCGACAAGTCCTTCTTGAACTCCAGAATTTGCAGTTTCTGAGGGATCGCTGCCTCGGCTCCCATGTGGATGTGCTGTAGAATCACTTGCGTCGTCATGCTCGATCCGAAACGCTGCCCCGGGAGAAGGTGTGCGTACAGTGGGTATTCAATAGCCATGAATAGATCTGTGAAAGCCGCTAACTCTCTTGCGTCCATAACCTGAATCAGGAACCTTGGCGGTATAGGTACTTCGAGGTGGTGGTGTAGAATCATCTCAATTGCTTTCTTCTCCAGGTCGGTCATTCCCCTTAGCACTCTTATCGGGTCTGCCGGTTTCATGCACATGTCGTGCCATCGCTGATACTCGCTCTCGGATTCATTCCCCTTCTTGCGTGTTTCCGCTTCTCCTGCAACTGCATCTTTGAGCAATTTAACTGCTGTCTGCTCTTCATTGTTTACCCTTGTTGTCCTTGGATCTTTGATAAAAAGTGAATTGCTGCAGCCTAGCTTCTAGCTCTTGTTGGTCAATGGCTTCGCCGTTTAACCATGTTCCTATCAGCTCGCTGAGCCTTTCCATGTGGTCCTCTTTGGCGCAATCCCAGATGCTGAGTAGTCCCCCATACCTTTCTCGTGCCCCTCTTGGTACTTCGTCAGTCCACAGCTCTCTTAGTTTTCTCCCTTTCCTTCCTCCCGGTGCGTCTTCTTGTTTAATTTCTCCGAGGTGGTTCATGAATCTCCGCTCTTTGGCTAGGTCGTTCAGCTTGAGTACTGTGTGCATCACAAAATCCTTGGGGGATTTATTCAGTATGTACGAGCGTAGTTGAGCGTAAACCATAGTGCCGTCCCCTGTGTCTGGCGCCCCGGGTCTCGTGTGGTTTAGTCTCTCTGTTCCGGCCCGATTCGCTGTTTTTGCTTTTTCGTGGTGGGTCAAAATTGGCCCACCCTTCCCCTCTTTCCGCCCTATCTCTCCTCGGCTTGCTTTCCCGTCGGCTCTCCCGCCGGCTCTCCCGTCGGCTCTCCCGGCTGATTCGCTCTTTTGTGCGTGCTGTCACCTTCGTCCATCCGAGGTTGCTCTCTCCCTCTGCATCTCCTGTTTCTTTCATTTTATATGTTGCTGCTTTGGTATCGCTACCTTCCTTCTTCTTCTCCGCCTGCATGTTGCTGCTTCGTAGTGTGCCTCTAGTGCGACCTTTCGCGAACACTTGACGATTGTATGATCCGGGGGTGTGCGTCCTTCCCAAACGCCCCCCCCCCCGGCTCTCTGTGTATCTTGTGCGCTTCCCTCTTTCAGCCGGAGTCTTGAGCAGTCGCGCGCAAATTTGGAAGTGAGCGTATAAAGGCTTTGTTGGACAGTACTAAACATTTCGCTTTGATACTAGTGCATACCGGCACGGAACAACAAGATCCCAAGCAAAAGCGAGGCCAATGTGCAGATTACATGCGTAACTATCGGCGCAAACAAAAGAAGAAGCGCGGTGAGTGTATATACAACATGAAACTTTGTCCCAAGGATACTAAAATCTAAACAAGGAATGTCTGTAGTGGACGCGGTTCGCGCCGGGACGATAGATCCCACAAATCATCAATTGCAGGACGGGAGTGGACAAGATATGAGCAGTAGTAACCATTTGCAATTGCTGGCAGATTCAATACTCAAGAAGATTGATATTGCTGAAGATGACATTCTGTTAATGACAAAGGGCCAGAACTTTACGAGTGACCCGAGGCTGGCCTTGGCCTACTATTACTGTTGTGGAGGACCTCCGGATGCCTTCGTCTTCAATGATGAACATGTTCGTGAAGACGTTTCGGTAAAAGAGCGATTGCTACGCGTAATAGATCCGCCTCCTGGCTCACTGGAGTACAAGCAATGCCAGACATCGTCAACAGCAGCTGATCCATCAAATTGCAGTATTTTTGCGTGTGCATCGTGTTGTGAATTTCTTGTTGGCTCTCAAAGCGGTCATGTATGTTTACCGTTGGCTCTCCTTCCGGAATCATTTCGAGTTTCTACGAGGGAGTACACAGAGCGTTATGATAGTTTTGCGTGTGACCTCTCGCTTGGTTTTGCCTCGAAGTGCGTACAAAATTCTCTTCAGCACCGCATTCATCTTTTTATTCCACCGCGTCCCCGAGCCAAGGACATGTGCTTTTATCACCTTAGAGGCAGACTCCCCCAACCACAGACCTTTAAGATACAGACCTTTAAGATGCGGGTCACTCGATATCATAGCAATCACAATTGCCTGGAACTCCTTCTTTGTAATCGCAGGCTTTTTCGTGCTCGGCATCGCTTGATTTCAAGAATGAACAAAGGCCTCCTATTCGATTACATTTCCAGATATTTTCTGGTTCGATTCCTGTCAACCTTCTTCGGTAATCACTTTCTCTCTATCACGTATTCCCAGCCAAAGTCGCAGACGATCTAGTGAAATCCAACACGAATTACCTGGTCGGCATCCACGTGCTATTGTCACTCTTTGAATCGCCAAGTAGGAGAACATAGTGTTTTTTTGAGCTGGTGGTCTACCCAAAAGGGGGAGTCTTGCAGAGTCTTGGTCATGGTCATTTCTAAACATTGATTGTATTGAAAATTTAAAACAGTATTTTAGATAAATCACTGATTTTGTCAGAGCTTAAATTTTATTAATTATTTATTTGCACCGGTTCGAGCCGGTATTTGAGACAGTTGACGGGACCCCAAAAATAATGCCGATATCAAGAATTTTTATTTTATTTTGGGCATGTAAATTAGCCTTTAAAGTCTATTTCGCGACTTCCGTTTTCAAAATTTAGCTTGCCCAACATCACATGAAAAAGCATCTAGAAGCCGTTAAGTGCCATATTGGAACAGAAATGCATCATGTAATGCTGGGAGCCACTGGGCTTCGCTGTCTAGGCATCTCAAAAGACCCCGAAAACACCCATTCTGACAGTGGGACAGCTTCTTGACTCTACAAACGTAGACCAGGACGACCTCCAAACAAACGAGAGCTCTATTAGCACATCCCCAGCCAAAACAAAAATTGATACTGCTTCACATAACGGTTATTTATGATAGCCACGGGGCTCGGATGGGACCCCTGGGTGCAGCCAACTGCTTCATTTGTCCAACCTTTTTACATTGCACCTTCTTACGATGTATACCAGTGTTCTTCATGACAACCAATGCTGCGAATTTACGCCCCCGGTTGAGTCTTAATTTGGGTAGTGCTGGGCAACAACTATCACAACTTGGTTTCCTCTTTCTCTCACTTCTAAAGTAGCCAGGACCCCAGCAACCCGGTTGAAAATCAAGCACATTTGCAACTACTTATTCAAGCCACTGCTCAACAAGCAGGATGATCTCATCGAGCCGTATATCTGCCAGTGTGGTACTGCTTGCAAGCAAGACGTGAAGACCGCTACTCAAAACTCCTCAGTCATGTGCTGAAGCTACACCTCGGCACCATATCAACGATGATAATCAGTGACGTTAGCCCAGGAACGCTTTTGGTATTTATCGATCAAAAGAGCCAACTTGTGTACTCCTGGCTGGACTTCACTGTGGAATGCAACCTCCCTTTCCCTTTCTGTGAGGATCGCACTGTCCACAAGTGCACGGTGACGAAGCCGATTTCCACTAAAATACTGCTTAACTACGCTATTTAGGTGGCCATAGAGGTTTAATTCTCTATCAGCGACTTCATTCCAACGCCATTTCGCACCATGATGGATGGACACACCTTTGTCTCTGATAATTACGCTGCCGTATTCGGCGTATTCGGCCACTATGGTCACTACGAGCTGGTGTTGCTTGCCCTGTCGCGTATTGTAAGCGAGGACGCATTCGACTAAACCGCCGCAA
>NW_003303652.1:124002-129254 GCF_000142945.1 Phytophthora infestans T30-4 | reverse complement strand
TGGCGGTGAATTTTTACCTGTCCGACTTTAAGCCTTTACTAGCAGCTTCAGTCGCTACTGCACAAGCTACGCTGCGTGAACAAGACCCTGCACTCAGGTAATGATGCCTTCATGTGCCCATATGTCGCGTTGACAGCCGGAACATTTTTCTAGTATTTTGCTTTAATATTATTATTTTTTATATAATCAATAGGAAAAATGCAAAATTGCGGCCAGTGCTTCGCCAAGCGACGAAAGGGGGCTCAACGTTTAGAATAATGGAGGCTACTTTATACTACGGGAAGTGCTGAGCACCGATGACGAAGACATTCGTCTCGCTCCGTCCAACGCGTAAAAAGTCTACAAGATGTTCTCAGGGAGCCGGCAGGCTTCCAGTCTGCCACGCTAAAGCTACAAATGACACACCAACGCTTCTTGATGTGCGCGACATTTTCGACGCACTCACCCTGACGTCGCCAAGTATCTTGCAGCAGATGCGACAATCGTGAAGGGCCCCGACTTTGAAGAATCCTGCGTGCTGGCGGTGGCAGGACGGGCTGGAGATTTGACCGACGACCAAGAGCTGATGTTGTATCCCTTCGAGACGACCCCGGCCACCGGCGCTCATCTCTAAGAGGCGGCCGCAGCCAGCACATATGGACAAGGTTTCGCCGGCCAAGTTCTGTCTGCGCACAAGAAGCAGCGCACGGCGCGGAAGCAGCTTGCCGGAATGAAGTACATTCCATTCACGTCTAATACAGTAGAGCTGCTATTGATCGATGCTATGCACATGCTGTCAAATCACCGACATCGTTTATTGCCCATGCACCTCGAGACTATGCAGTTTCTAAAGCTCAACTGGGGTTTTTGGAGCGCGACTACTGCTGCCAAGGTAAGTCACAAGCAGTGAGAGCTGCCACTGGGCAGTTCTGCTTAGAGGTATTTGAAAGACTTGCTTGGGTCACAATAAATCATGTTGCTCGTCGCATGTTTTCGATAATAGAGCGCTTAAGCTGATCGATACGAAACAAAAATCTAAGAAAAATCTGATGCTTTCTTTGGCTTTTTTGTTGTTGCTTTTTTGGAACTCTCGTTTCGTCTCCTATTTGAGGACGCTAACTTTCGCTCTCTATTTGCGCAACGAACGGAGTTTGAGCGATACCACGATCTATGGCAACTCCTCCTGCCCTAACTGACTCGACGCCGAGGCCTCGTCGATGAGTAGGTCGCCGAAGGAGATGTCGGTCTCGGCGCCGTCCGCCATCGTCTACGCTGGAGGAGGGGGGAGGAGGGGGGGGGGTACAGTATTCGTTTCATCTCTGATGTGCTTACAGACAATAGGACATTTCATACCAATATTTGAGACGTCTTTTTTGTCGATTTCTATGGGCGGATGCTACAGTCCATGATTTGTAAAAGGGTTAGGCATAAAAATCATGGATAGTGTACAGGATATTTATCAGGAGTAACCTCAACATCAACAAATGTTGCAGTAAACACCTCAAGTTTAGTTTTAGCCAATACGTAATCAACAAAGCAAAGTCGATTTTTTTAAGTCAGGCGGTAGTCGCACCGGGCAAGCGGTTGAGGGCAACCAAAGGAAGTTCAGCCATAGTAAGCGCGTCGCCAAGCTCCGCATGCACTGGACAGTAGAATCGCACCGGCAAGCCCGTTATGTAGAGATAAGCTCTCTGCTTTTTGATAGTCTCGCGGCCATAGTGGACAAGCAGTAGCAGTGCCGGCTGCAACCAGCACCGCGGCCAAGAATGAAGCGGCAGTCGATGCCGAATATCTACTCGGGATTGCAGATGTACTCGGAGGCGTAGCAGAAGCCAAACCCGCGGAGGATACTGCAAGGATCTCAATGCTACTACAGCGATACTGCGTGTACATTACGAAAAATTCCATCATTAACATAATTCACGCGTACGGATATTATATATCTTTTTATTAAAGTTTTATAATTTCATTGTTCGTCTCCGATATACAGTAATATCCATCCTTGCGGGACTCCACATGCGGTATACGGGGAGGTATTGACCACATATTCACCAGCTACTATCCCTTCATCAACCGATTCTACATCGCCTGGCGTGTTCGTACAACGACGTGAGTTATGCCCGGGTACCCCGCAGGTGCTGCAAGTGTATTGCGATCTAGATTTTGTTGTGGGGCCTAAAATCGACTCTCCAATCTCAGTCAGCATATTGCTCACAGTTGAGGCCTGGTCAGGCTCTGTGGAAGGTGGAGGTCTAGTATAAGGAACCTCCCCGTTGCTAAGATATCGTTTTGCGTAGTTTTGACGATCCTTCTTAGGCTTGAGAGGACCTACAGCACGTCCGGCTTGGCGATAGTGAGGTGGGGGATGCATCGCTACATCCGAGTCCAGCTCGGACTCAATCGGCAAGAAAATTGAAACATCTTTGAAGGCCCTGTGAAATGAGGAGATCGTGTACGCGCGATGGAAAGTTCGTAGAAGCTCTTCTCTAATGCTTAAACTTCTGTTGACACATTTCTCCTTGTAGATGGCTGCAATTAAGTGCCGCCAATTTTACAAACCATGGGCAATCTTGACCTGTGCATTTCCAGAGTTTGGAGGATCCAGTGTACGACTCTAGAGAGATCGATTTCCTGTCGTTAAGCGCAACGTCTTTTAAAAAGAGGCCTGCGTCCTCTGCAGATTGAAAATAGTCATGCAGTGTGACATCGGTACGACCATGTCGCTCCAAAAGATTAAGCAGACACATGTAGAGATAATGAGTAGGCCTAACAAGGCGCATACCGAGCACATTAGCAGCAATACGATTTTATGATTACATATTTTCCAGCGAGCTTACCACTTGAATCCAGGGGGGGGGGAATGGAGGATAGAACTCGTCTTTTTTTGTTTTGGCCTCAAGCCGTTTTCTTTCGTGGCGTATTTATATACATGTTCTAATTGGCTAAAACTAAACTTGAGGTGTTTACTGCAACATTTGTTGATGTTGAGGTTACGCCTGATAAATATCCTATCCTAGTGTACATGTATTTCTAAGTTTTTCCATGATTACGCTAAAAAATTACGACAGCTCGGTAGAATATGCTCATATAGTTTATGTCATGTACAGACATGGCCAATCATAGTGACAGGAGATCATAAACATTGAAGAATAAGCGAGATGCTGCTGCTTTGTTTTGCATGATCACTCCTAAATTACATGAATGACCTATTGTATGTCATAAAACTAATGCAAGGATCCTAATGTAAACATTGTAAAATCATGGGTAGCATAAAAACATGGCTAGCATGTAAAAAATGCACGATCATCTTTGGCCTTAGAGTCTGTGGCTAGCCCTATACTGTATTTTCCTGTAATTACATCACTCTGCTACTTCGTCGTTTCCTTGCTTGCGTCCCTAAATTTCACAATGGAACGCCCACTTTTGTATAATCGCTACCTGCTTCCTTCCAAACTGTCGCCGGACACACAGGCACACGAATACTCACAGTTATCGCTGCTCTTCTGGATGTAGGTCTCCACCGACGTGACACTGTAGGTCTGTGGTAGACGACTATTCTTCACTAGTTCTTCCGCTTACTCTGTGAGCAAGTTTTGAGTCGCGCGTTTGTTCATGCTATCGTAGCAATAGACAGTTTCTTTAACTTTATCCACCACGAGACAGACCCAGTGACTTCCGTTGATGTTCAAGGGCAAGAGGACAAATTGCTCCACTCAGCGTCTTGGGCGGAATACGCATTTCTTTTTTTGGCGTCCTCGGGCAAAAATATCGTAGTTGCATCCATAGACATCTTGTAGAGTCTTTGTAAATTTGAAAATAAGTTTGTCGCTGTACCAACACTCACTGCGTGTACAGTATCCACGGTATATCCATACCGTCCATCAATCCAGGAAGCCATTGTAATGACCAAATATCTATCAATCGTTTCGCAACGGCAGCAGGGGCTTCATGCGCGATGTTGTCGTCCACTATTCTCATAAGCCAGAAATAGCACTGTATTCCTTGTACACATGTATGCACATGACTCTATACGTATTGCACACTCATCATTTGTATGTGTGTAACGTCTCCAATACCGTCCACTGTAAGAATTCAACACTCGCAATTATCATCCACTGGCGTACACAGATCCATCACTTGTCCTAACAGGATTTTCATCCCGATGATTCGTATGCCTTCGTGAATAAAGTCGGTACGATACAATTGAAGAGGTAGGTACACGCGACGACAGACAGAACGATTTGTTCTGATACTTCTGGTGCTGAACTTCAAATGCTTAAAGAAAAGACGCCACATCGCTAAGTGGGGTTTCGCAAGACTAGATAAATTCTGCAACTTCTACGACATCATCGCCACACATAGCACTTCGCAGTTTCGAACCTTGATTGGACTTCTTAAGCGATTGTTTGCGCTGTGCTGCCTCTGCAGCTTTGATTTTGGTGGTAGCAATGAGGTTGTACACGTCTTTTAACTGAGCATAATGAGGTGTTTGGTCTCGAATGAAGTCGTAGATTCTGTTTGCCTTACTCTAACTCGCCATCATCAGCTTCATATCGTTCATGATCGGCGAATCCTTGAGCAGCTGACGCACAAACGGGTATGCTCGGTAAATTTTATCGGAGAGGAAATAGTTGTGCGCAAAAAAACCTGTTTGGTTTCGATTCGCAGCTCTCCATCTCTGCGCTGAACTTACTGAGCTTTAAATCGCAGCGGGCACCCAACACCTATCAAATTGTGCCGTAGTCTGTATCCTTTTGAGCGAGCCTGCATTTTCTAGCCGCTCGTGATGTACACCCTCTGGCACGGATCCATATCGTCTGGTACAAGAGACAACTCAGAGGGATCCTTGCCAGCATGCAACTTAATTTGGGCAATGTTTGGATTCCGCAGCCGAACATATGAGACGGCGTCAAACGAAAAGGTGCTTACAAACCTAAGTACGAATCGCGATTTAGGCACATCATTGGAAAGAGGATGATCTCCTCTCTTGATTGGTGCATTCAGATCTACAAAAATTACAAAACTCACTGAGCGACGATCCTTAGAAAACCATGTCTCCTTGAAAAAAAATTTTCGGAAAAAATGTTCGTAGACCCCTGGAAACAATTTTTCTTACTGAATCGATTGCACCTGGTCCCAGTATCTAATTTGCACTTCTTCCTTTTTAAATATGTGTTTGAAGTTGGAGATCTCAATTTTGAGGGGATATTTTGAATTTTTGGGTACATCATTTTAATTTTTTTAAGGTATTTGTGTTATAGGGATGGAAGGGA
>NW_003303652.1:122613-123409 GCF_000142945.1 Phytophthora infestans T30-4 | reverse complement strand
CAGATATCTCTGTTAGTGGTGTGGAGACGAGCTTCCTGGACAAGAAACCTTTTGGTCTGATGGATATGTTGCGGCTCAACAAGATGGAAGTCAAGTACTTTATCATCGGACTGATCGGCACATGTGTGGCTGGTATCTCCATGCCGGCCTCTGCGCTGCTAGTTACGGGAATGATCACCTCCATGACGGAGCAGTACGGACAGTACCATAGTTCCGGCGACAGTTCCCACTTGACCACAATGTACAACGACGTGGAGCTGTATGGCATCTTGTACCTCGTCGGTGCTGCGATTGTCGCGATCTTCACGTTCATGCAGGTGTACTGCTTTAAGTTTATGGAGGAGAAGATCACTACAAGGCTGCGTAACACGAACTTCTCGGGTCTGTGCCGTCAGAATGTCGGCTTCTTCGACGAGAAGGAGAACGCGACGGGCGCTCTGACTGCTGATCTGGCCACAAACCCCACCAAGGTGTCTCTGTTGTCTGGCGAGTCGCAGTCTCGAGCCTTCCAGGCGGTTTTCACGTTGGTCGCAGCTCTAGTGATTTCGGTAGTTGGCTGCTGTCTCTCATCATGTTGGCTCTGCTCCCTTTCCTGCTCTTCGGCCATGTCGTACGTATGAAGCAGATGGAGAGCAGTGGCTTGATCTCCGACGACTTGGCTATTCCTGGTGCTCACGCATCGGAAGTTCTCAGCAATATCCGCACAGTGGCTGCTCTTGGCATCGAGAAGAAGTCGGTGGATGTCTTCGATGAGCTTCCAGCAGAGCCACTTCGCAAAGGCAGCAAAGAGGCTCAG
>NW_003303652.1:120511-122513 GCF_000142945.1 Phytophthora infestans T30-4 | reverse complement strand
GGATAAAGGAACTTTAGTATCAGTGACTCCTTGAAGTCGAACGTCTTCCTCTGGACGCTTAAAGCTACCGGCAGCCCCGCTGCAAAAAAATGATTCTTGTATCCGTACCTCATCTCCTTCGCGGCTTCAGTATGGACGTCTAGCTCCTCAGTAAGCTCCGTCGTGATACACGACCGCATGCGAGTGTGCAGGATAGCACACAAGTCACACACGTTGCTACGAGGAGACCTGATCCGCATCGTCGGACAATACTGCTGTAGGAGCTTTCGAAATGTCAAAGGGCGGGGTTCACGCACGTCCAGGTCGTTTTCAAGCACATAGGCATTCATCTCAGAGTAGAGCTGACCCAAAGTAACGTATGCAGGCACCAGCGTGTAGTTTTCGTCCGTGTACTGCTTGCGTACGTCACCGGCTATCGTTTTCTGTGTGCGGACTCTCACGGGAACAACATCGCCTAGGGTCGAAGCAAACGACCGAAACCAGCTCACCAACCAGCGAATGTCGATCTTTGTAGCGTTCATGTTCAGTAGACCCTTGTGTACCTTGACGGAGAAGGCGCCACGTTGAATTTGATGGCGGTAGCGAGTGATATTTGCCGTAGAAACGCCGTAGACAGCACACCATGCATCTCTGCAAACACGCCCTATCAGTGGCAGGTAGAACGTGAAAACTTGCCTTTCCCCAGTACCCCGACGCCCCACTGCGGTGTCTGTCTTCATGAGCATCGCCAACGAAGTCAGGACGCTCTGCTTCATCTCCCGGGCAGTCATGATTGATGTCGAGCGCAGGAAATCTTCAAGTTCAGCAGCCTTCCCCTGGAGGCAATGGTCCTCGCACTTGTCGTGCTGGATTAAGTCGACCACTGTGTCGTGAAAGTCCTCGCCAACCAAATTGATGCCTCTGTCCTCAGCGAACTCATCCAGTGACTCCACGTCTGAAAGTCCATCTTGAGCCTCTTCAGCACTTGACGCTGCGCTCGACTCATCCGAGACAGGCTCCCACACACTGTCGTCGGAATCCATTTCATTGTTGCCTTCTGGATCCGGTCTTAGCGACCCAAGCAGCCGTCTTTCACCGAAAACTGCGACGCCCTGCTCGGACGACGCACTGGGGCTTGCATGACTGCTGGTGGGTGTCGGAGTGGAGGAGGGGGCCGGACGCGTGTCCATTGCTCAGTTGAGTACAAGTTCGCCTTCGATACACCTCGAGAAAATGGGTCTGTGTGGGAAAAGGCCCTGTTTGCAAAATATCACTTAAGTTCGAATATAGCTGGCCAATCTTTAAAGCCGTTTTCTCGATAACTCCAAATGGTTTGTAAGGATCAGTTTGTTTGACGCCGTCACATATTGAGTCTCCGAAATTATCAGCACTGTCATATTTTGTTTCTGGTACCTCTTCAGATATGTGTCCAACTCCTTCCAATTGTTGTGATATTTATGGACAGTCCCCGCCTAGTAAAGCTCTTCGAACACACTCTGTATGATCCCGCTTGCGACTGCCGCTGGAAGCCACCTCACTACTTCTTTCGTCGTCACTATCCATAGGGCTGCTGGATTCGCTTATGTCGTCTCTCTAATGGTGAGAGTGGGACTACTTCTTGTCCAATCTTCCATGGCTGGCGCTATTACGCGCTGGGGTCTCTTCCCTTAACCCGTCCATGTTCTAGGCATTGGCAACACCGTCCAATACCGCTTCACTTCCCACAGAGTTACCACTAGCAGAACTTTCTTCGTCTGCATCAAACATGTAGTCCTCATAGCTACATGTGTTCGCCTGGACACCTAACACACGCATGACTCTCGCAGTTTTCTTGGTCCGGGCTATAGCCGCGGACTAAAAAACAAAGTCAAAGCATGCCCAAAAACCAAGTGCGCATTGTAGGTTGATTTTGATACCCAACCAAAAAATTTGGAAAAGCAGGGGCCTTAAATTGTTAATAAAAAATCCGTTATCAACGACTTTCGCAAAACAAATGGCGTGGGAACGACCAAAAATAGAAACT
>NW_003303652.1:116422-118485 GCF_000142945.1 Phytophthora infestans T30-4 | reverse complement strand
GAACCCTGCTTCGTACGACGAGATTAAGGCTGCCATTAAGTCGGCCAGTGAGAACGAGATGAAGGGCATTCTCGGCTACACAGAGGAGGCTGTGGTGTCGAGCGACTTTATCGGCGACTCGCACTCGTCGATCTTTGATGCCGAGGCCGGTATTGCCCTGACAGATGACTTCGTGAAGCTTGTGTCGTGGTATGACAATGAGTGGGGATACAGCTCGCGTGTGCTGGACCTGATTGAGCACATGGTTAAGAACGAGTAAGTTTGCACTCTAGGTGCTGCTTCTTTAGGCTTAAAGTACTTGCGTTCGCGGCGGTGATCGTATTAGCTCCACGGTAGAAGTTTGCATTGTGGAGTATACGACTCACTCCCTTCTTATCAGAGCAACGTCAAAAAGTTTGCTGTTGTCTGTATCAATAGAAGTATAAAGCTCATGACAAACTGTACAAGTACGTATTGATGACCAGGTATGCCGCAATTTTGGAAAACGTGCCACTGCGCGAGTGACTCGAGTATTGGTGACATCACACCATTCATGTTGCATGTAGGTGACAAGCACGTAGCTCACCCATTTATGTCCAGCATGGAGGTGGCGGGCAATTACCATTAGTAAATCAGCGTAAAACGTCGGCACCCACATCAGAAAGGATCAAGTAAAGTGGGTCTTTCTTCATATAGTCCACAGTCGCTTCCAATTTCCAAATCACCCAAGACCATTTTGGCGACAGTCCGGCCTAAACCTCGTACCTATCTGAGATAAGCTGTGTACAACACATAGGTCCGATAAGGTCATCCGGTCCGATAAATTTTGGATAACATTATCTCTCCGACGTATCTTATTTTTAGTATGTTGCGCACTAGCCAATGATAATCGTTTCTTATTCTTTATAGCCAATTAAAGCGATCTCCGTTGCATTGGGCGAATCAAATTGCTTCAAGAATACAATTATATCCAAAAACTATAGTTTAGGGTGCAGTCGGAAGCTGAGCGATTCCGACGTATCTAGTCGGAGTTGACGACCAGATATGTGTATAGTAATACTTGCTAAAGGTTTGCCACGTATCACCTGCATATTTCTACCTCTCCGACCAAGAACAATGAGCCTGAACGACTTGAAGCCCGCCAACACAAAGCGCGCGCGTGCGACGGCTTTAAAAGCGTTTGAGCGCTTCCTGTCTTTAGAGAATACTACCATGGAGCACGTCGTGGCTTTAGTCGTCGCAGACTCTAGTCGCGCGAGTAGTATACTAGTGACTCTAATGGACAAGTTTGGTGTGTACCTGGCATTCCACGCAGGAGCAAGGGGCAGCCTCTGTCGCGCCACTCCGTCGCTCAATACTTCCGCCAGGTCAAATGCTGGCTTTTGGATGAGTATCCTGTTCAAGGTGGCGCTGTAGCACGACAGCTGCTCAGCATGGGGCGTACCCTTGAACAGCACTGCATCAAGCGTGAAAGTGGTGGGTTCGTCAAGAAGGCTATTGCGTGCACAAAAGAGGATCTCAAGAAGATGATACGCTACTTATATTCAACGGCTCGCTGTGCGTCGGACTACCAAGATGCTGCGTTGTTGTGCCTCCTGTGGTACCTCTTCGGCCGTGCATCAGACATTACGTTCGTCCGGTAGCAGCAGCTCTCCGTCGGAGCTGGAGGGGTTTTCTTTATCCGATTCATCCGCGTGAAGACGTCCGATGAGCAGTCACTGTCACTTTTTCCTGACGCTGACTTCATGACTTGTCCGCTGCTAGCGCTCGCGCTGGCCTTGATTACGCAGGAGTCCGTGTGCAGCGTTGCTAAACCATTTGCCGGTGAAGTCGAAGGACGTTCCTGTTGACCTAGCTGCCTCGATACCATTACTGGAACTTCTTGACGACAATAGTGCCATGAATTCTTCTCAGACGTCGCCAGGTAGCACCACTGTTCACGCGACACTACCGTTGGAATCCACGCTCTTGTCACGCGTGCTCGATCGCGTTGCTGATCTGCTGAGTCGAAGTGTCGCTGACGTCACATTCGTTCGTCGTGGCGGCCCGCACACCCGCCGCAACTCAGAGCTAGCAGCTCACTG
>NW_003303652.1:113663-116169 GCF_000142945.1 Phytophthora infestans T30-4 | reverse complement strand
TGGGTAACAAGGCCTTTAACGTCTGCGCTGTTGTGAGAGATGTGCTAACAGCAACCCTCCTCCTCCACTACCCGTCGTTAGTGAAGATCAACGCGAAGACACCTGCAATGAAGACAATTCACCTATGTGCGGAAGCCTCTGGAGTGACGACGACCAACCTGCTTGCATGGTCACAACGGCTCACAGCGTCAAATGAACACGCCAACACCACCGCCGAAGCCATGACTGAAGAAAATGTAAAGGCCAACGCTGCGTTGAATTATCAAACTGCCTTGATTGAAAGGTTAATTGAGGTCAACCGTAGCCTTGAAGCTCGAGTTAACTCGCTAGAAGCTGCAATGAACAACACCGAAGGGGAAACTTTAGCACGAGATAATCAAGCCAAGCGAGTAAGAGACGAAGATGAAATCGTACCAGTAAAGCGTCGCCGTCGATCCAAGACAATACCGCTTGTTGACACGTGGTTTGCGTGGTACACGGCTGCTCCGCGTGGATGGCAGAGTACTAATAAGCACAAGAAATCGGATTCCAAGCAGCTCGTGGCCTTCATGAGGCTCTTCATCGAAGACGGGTACGCGCTCGACGAGTTACCATCCAGCTACAAAGATACAGTACGGCAGCTCGGAGAGTAGCGTCAAACAAAGTCACAGTGCTCCTAGGCGAGCAGGGCGTACCGTCAAAGGGATCCAACGGTGTGCTTAAGGGTCTTCGGCAGATGCACCGCGAAGGCAAGCTGAATAGTCTCATCAGTGCCTACCATCAGCGTTTTACCATCGGCAGAGTTGTAGACCCTACACCAACACAGCACCAAAGCATGCTCAAGCTGCTCCCGTAACACAATCCAATCTCTCTGTGTCCTTGTAGCTGGGTCTTATATCATGTCAATCATGTAGAGACCTGCAAGGCATTCGAGCATAAATTTTTTACTCAATGGGTGGGATTTGGAATCACCTCTTTCTCTTTCGGAGCTCTACCATTGAGCTAAATCGTGGGGTTAGACAACAACAGCACAGGGATACTCATCTGGGTGCTCGACGGGGAATTAACGGTGATCCACTGTTCTTTGTGGCCGCGACATACCCTCTTAGGTGTACCGATGCGCGGTACGCCCCCCTCAATTCACCGTTCCAGGTGGTCAATCGAGCACTGAGCTTGCAGGGCAAAATGGCGCAGTCAATATTGCACCGGCGCCACTCGTTTACGAGGAGTAGTTACGCTCAATGAACCAATTAGCGCGCTTTTACGAAACCTCCAAATTTAGGTATTAAGTACGATATATAAATTTTGCGATACGTCGGATCGGAGTGGGAAGTGGTTGGGTGGGTGCGAGTCGTTATAAATTGGGAAATGTCCCACAGAGGGTTTTTCTTTTTCCCCAAAAAAAATTAAAACCCCTTATAAAATTTTTAAATAACATTCCAGAGGGGGTCCCAAGTTGCATAACTTTTAATCATATTTTTGTCGTTATATGTCAGCTGCAAGTGCATGGTAACGCCGCTTCGATTTGCTTACTCGTTCTTAACCATGTGCTCAATCAGGTCCAGCACACGCGAGCTGTATCCCCACTCATTGTCATACCACGACACAAGCTTCACGAAGTCATCTGTCAGGGCAATACCGGCCTCGGCATCAAAGATCGACGAGTGCGAGTCGCCGATAAAGTCGCTCGACACCACAGCCTCCTCTGTGTAGCCGAGAATGCCCTTCATCTCGTTCTCACTGGCCGACTTAATGGCAGCCTTAATCTCGTCGTACGAAGCAGGGTTCACCAGACGAGCCGTCAGGTCCACCACAGACACATCAGCAGTCGGCACACGGAACGACATGCCCGTCAGCTTACCGTTCAGGCTCGGGATCACCTTTCCCACAGCCTTAGCAGCACCAGTAGAGCTTGGGATGATGTTGAAGCAAGCGCCACGACCACCACGCCAGTCCTTCTTGGAAGGACCGTCAACTGTCTTCTGCGTGGCAGTCACAGCGTGGACAGTCGTCATGAGGCCTTCCTTGATGCCGTACTTGTCGTTCACCACCTTAGCCAGAGGGGCCAGGCAGTTTGTCGTGCACGAAGCGTTCGACACCACGTGCATGTTCTTCTCGTACAGCTCGTGATTCACGCCCATCACGAACATGGGGGCGTCACTGGACGGAGCCGAGATCACCACCTTCTCCACGCCGTTCTTCAAGTGGGTCGATGCCTTCTCCAGTGTCGTGAAGGCACCCGTGGACTCCACCACGTATTGCACCTGCTCCTCGCCCCACTTAATATTCTCGGGGTTCATCTCGTTGAACACACGGATAGGCTTGCCGTCCACGTAGATATTTTTCTCGTCGTGATCGATCTTACCGTCGAAGCGGCCGTGCACGGTGTCGTACTTCAGCATGTATTCCATGTACTTGGTGGCGATGAAGGGATCATTTACGGCTACGACCTTGATACTAGGGTTCTTGGCAGCGGCGCGAAGCACGAGGCGGCCGATGCGACCGAAACCGTTGATGGCCACGTTTA
>NW_003303652.1:94820-97729 GCF_000142945.1 Phytophthora infestans T30-4 | reverse complement strand
AGATCGAGGCCGCCGGGCGAGACTGTTTCCCCGAAGACGTGATGATCTGCACCATCGACAAGGATCTTTTCAAGTTATGGCCATTGCTGTCGTTCATGCAGGGCATTGGCACGCTCCATCAAGTCGACGGTCGCGCGATCGACCTTGGGCGAAAGATCATGCATCTGCTTGACGAGCTGGGCAAGAAGTATCCCGCGCTCGCGAAGCTGCTCGATCCACCAACAGTTATCTTCAACCTACAGGCTATGAGCGTCAACCCGTCTGCAGTCGTCATTCCCGCTGGACTCGCACCTGGAAATGTGCCCGCGTTCCCTGGCGCTATCGGCATCTGGACTTGTCCATCAGAGTTACGCGCTGGTGAACTCATCGGCCACCTGCGTGCTACGCTCGCTCCTATCCTGCTGCCCGGCGTCGTCGCACAGTTTCATTATTTAAATGCACCCATGCAAAACCTCTGAAATGACAATCACCGTACCAGCGTCGTCACTCAGATCAGATAAGGTGCCCCCTTTATTCTACTACGTAGTAGTTATCAGAAGCAACGATATCAGTTATGAAACACTTCTAATGTTATGAACTCAGATAAATGCGGGCATGCCCAGCGTGGGAAGAAATCCATTTTAGAATTTTTTTTTTTAAATTTACCCCCAATACCCCATTTTACTTATTTTAATATTCTTTAAAAAACAAAAAAAAGATAGACACCTGGACACTGAGATATATAGATTGATCTAAAGCTGCTATCGCGGAAAGAAAGATGGACATAAAAGTGGACGCAAGCCGGACACAATGCCGCCCACAGCAATCATCTAAGTGTATCGAAACATAGCAACACCCCCCTGTTTCGATAAAGAATACAAAATAATCACACATGCCGCTAATGTGTAAATAGTGCGGAATTTTAGTAGTCAGACATCATAAAAAAATTATGAGTCCGCTAATGTGTAAATACTACAGGATTGTAGTAGTCAGACATCATAAAAACATATGAACGATAACGCGTAGGCTGCTGAAAATTCCTGAGTACGACATACATAAATAAGTGATGAGTCCATCTTAAGCGAAGTCTATATAGAATATACAAACATAACCATAGTCATACATATACGAAAAATGTGCAACTTTATTAAAAGCAACGTGGAGCAGTGTAAGCTTGCTCGCAACAAAGAGCGATGCGGCAAGCACGCGATTATTATTGATCGAGAGGAAATTATTGTCGGAGAGACTAATATAATAGAAGAAATGTCGCCTCAACCAAATACCCCAGCTATTGCTGATGCTGCTCGTACGCCAGCCCCATTGGCGATCAAGCCCGTCGAGGTCTCGAATATCGATGTAAGCAAAGTTCCAGAATTGGATGAGTCGATTATCGCACCGGTGATCGCGGATAGCGTGGTATAAAGAGGGTCAAAGTTCGAAATCGGAATTAAATAATTCGAATGATTACGCAGTAGAGATCGCAGAGGCAGAAAACGAGTTCTTCTTCGAGCAGTACATCGAAACGGGCAAAGTAAAGCAGTTCGACGTAAACGATACTTTTTTAGACCCCATGGATGTCATCGGAGCATTCAACGAATACAATGCCAGCAAGAACTTGGATATTAAAGGATCGGAAATGATAGACAGCAATGCGTACTTTGGTGGATATCGCTATTGCTTTTACATTCAAAAAGGCAACAAAACGCTTAGACATTTCTATTGTAAGAGCGAACAGATGATGATCAACATACCAATCATGATTGACGAGCTGAATGTTGCTCAAAACTGCGTTTCAAAAAAGATCTACGATCATCGTCTATACGACCTGTGTTGTTTGATGAAGTGGTCATGGTTTTATGACAACAATAATACTTGGAACTTAGCAAGTATGCTATACAAGAAACAACACGTCGATCTTGGTCTGATACGTAAAACTTATTTGTGTACTCTACAGACAATGACAGATCGGTTTGATCAAGCTGCCGCATTGAGAGTGTTTAACGATTGGGAAACGTGTAAGTATCATCCTAAATTGACAGAGTTTTATATCAAATCTATTGCTGATGCAGCTAATCCAATTGAATACAACAAGTGGAAAGCAGAATATGAACCGAAGGAGATCAAGGAAAAGAAAGAAAAGAAATATAAGAAAGGTGATGACCTTACTGTTCCTCATTTTCCGAAGTTTCATATCTACTACAAAAAAGGAGAATTGCCGCCAATCTTCGATTGTAAGAACACAGAAACGTATCTCGATGCTATCAATCTAAAGAGAGGAGCTGTCGCAATGGAGAGACTCTACAAGTTTATCAAGAACAACATTGCTTACATCTTGCAAGGCGGAAATGGAAACCACTTGACTAAAAATCGGGATGCATTTGGAGAAATTATGAAAATATTTGTTTGCTATTATCAAAAGGGCTCTTTTATATTGAGGGGGATCAAATATATTCTAGGGGTTTCTTTGTTTAATCGTCAGATGCCTTCTTTGAAATGAAATTATTTGCGATCTATTAAATTGTATTGTCGACTAGGAGCTGACAATATTTTGCAGTAATAGGGTCGCCACGAATTGCTGACTGTAATAAGCTGACGTTTGTTCCAGTGAAAGAGCAGGTAGTGATCTGTGCATTGTATTGACGACATTAACTAGACAGTCTTTTCTGAGCTCACTTTTTAATTTTTCTTCGATGCGCTCGTTCAAGCGTCTTCGGGTCTCTTTGGACCGTGCAGCTCTCACCATCTACCGGCTTAGGGCCGAGCTAGAAGGCCCAGAGCGCATGCTCGCCGTCGAGACGTCACGACATGCAGATGGGAACCCTTCGTCGCCCCCATCCCTTTTTTTCTCGGAATCTGAGTCTGAATCCAATTCGGAGACGGAAAAGACATCGACTCCGGATTTAATGAGCGCTACGACAGCATATTCAGTC
>NW_003303652.1:84091-94238 GCF_000142945.1 Phytophthora infestans T30-4 | reverse complement strand
GCCATGACAGCGGTCGTGCCTCAGGACCACCGTCTTCGATCTCTATCACCCCGTTATCGAGCGATAGTGATGTCATCTCTGGAGAAATAACACACCACCAACTATGGCGAGCGCGGCGTCGACAAAGAAGTGCTGACAGTGAGGAGAAGGCTGCTGAGGGGGATCTTGCACCAATAAGAGATGAGGACGCCCGCAGAGATCGCACAGGGTGCAATTCACAAAGTTCTGATAGTATTTTCGACCTTCGCGAGAAGTCTTCACCAGATGAAAGTGAGCACCTCGACGGAGAGAATGACAAGGATTACGAGTACGAAAGCGACAACGTGGAAAACACAGAGCTCCCCTTATCCGATCGACAAAGCGATACTGTGGATCTGCAGCACAAAGACGAGCGCGATTTCGCTTTCGTGGTGCATCCTGCCCGCTTATCGTCGATGAAAGAGGCACAAACATTACTGGATGACATTTAGAACATGCGTTTTGCCGCGGCACATTCATCACCGTACTGGAATGCACTTCGCACGTGAGCGGTACTGCAATGGGGAACATCAGAAAAATTCGTGCGGGAAGTACGTTTAATCACGACTGGTATTCATACCAATACAATTACCGCTCTTGAAGACCAAAGAATCGGTATCCATAAACCTTTTTTACCGGAGGTCGATAACTTGCCGTTGGGTGGCCAAGGTCCAAAGCAATGTCTGACGCCACTACTGGTTCGATATAGGAATTCGCCAGAACGTCTTGCGATGCTTCCTAGTGTCAAGCTACTGAAGAATCGGTCACAGAGACTTAAACGACGTGGGCATTTTTCAATCACGAAATATATCGTCGTGTGAAATGGGCCTCTTCGAAAATGTGCACAGCGCTCGAGCAATTTCACTAGCACTTCGAGTATGATTTGAACACGGATGTATTGCGGTTTTGTCAGCAGTCATTCAACTTCCAGCACGAGCGACTTGTACTGGATTTCCTTACAGATCCTCTAGAGAAAGAGATGTTTCTGTCGGGATTATCTTCACGTCCAGATGATTGTTCAGGACTGTTCCTAGGCAAGTACTAGGCCAACGTTTGATTGACAGATCCATGGAAGAGCTTGACAAGACGGATGGTACTTATAAGATCGATTTTGGCGGATGGACACTAGTTTCGTTCGGTACCGTTGGGGTCCGTTACACAGTGGCTATAATGAGAATGCCTGACAGATCCCTGGGATCTGTGGTTCTGTATTGCAAGTGACACTGCTGGAGTGCTGCCAAACCTAAATCCGATTGAATCCCATAATCGAACAATCAAGGCCACAGCAGTAAGTCATCTATGAGCAGCGACAGGGCACGTTCTGGCTGCAATTTTGCCTAAAATCTTGGTCGAATGTGCTATAGATATCGGCTCTGAGCCTATCAGGAATTATGCGTCAGGCCCAGTGAGCGCACAAGATTTGCAGACGGCTGTGAATCTATGCGAAGAAGGCAGCCACTACCCTACTCACAGACGAAAGACCAGACGGGCGGCTAACAGCATCCAATAATATTTTTTCAACGCCGAGCACTACATCGTACGCGATGCCAACCTCCGTGGCCTAAAGCTGAACGGCAATCGAGCCAAAGTCTACAAAGCCTCGCTCAGAGGTAAGCTCAAGCAAACGAGAAGGTGGAGAATATCCAGCTGCCCTATTTGTCGTTTTACGTCGTGGAAATCTTTAAGCGAATTCCGTTCGAGCACGGCTAAGACAATCCTTCCTGGAGCACCGACGAGATCAAAATGATTCGCCGTAAGTTTAAGTACGACTGTAAGCAGCTCACAAAGCAGGCTGGATCTGCGCTCACGCTCTGGCATGTCTACATTTCGTGGCCTCCCTAGACCTACAGCTTATGCTACGAAACCTACCAGCTCGAACGCCACCTGTACGACCTCAGAAAAAGGCAAGATGCCTAGATCATGACTACCCGCCCCTCAAGTTGTTTATTGCAAATGAGCACGAAGGACGAGAAAGAGGGCGCGCACAAGTGCGCCATAGATGCCGCCTTTAGGCATAAAAGAGGTGGACCCGACGAAGGAGGAGACCAAGAAGACGGCACTCCCAGGGGACAAGCCCCACATTGAAATTAGGTTTAGACAATATTTAGAAAAAATGGCGATCCGCAACCATCGATAGCTTCAACCACTCACTCCATGCTTCGCGCCAAAGCTGTGTCCAAACCTGAGCAGACCCCACCTTTTGCGCACTTGAGGCCTTGCCAGCAGCAAACAGTCAGTCATCTTATAGTGTACGTTCAAAGCCCCACCTCAGGTCCCAGCCACCCCAGTTCCCCGCCCCAAGACCCGTACTTGCATCATGACCAGCACTCAGCTCAACTTCATGCCCAACACGGGTTCTCCTCCCTTTAAGCAAACCCAGTCCGGCGCACCCGGACCCTGCACCGTACGCGTACGTGCTTACCCGTGTGACCTTCAGCTTTGACGACGTGATGATGGCCACTGCAGACGAATGCAGCTGCGTCGTGTACTACCAAGTAAAAGGACTGTTGGTGAGGCGAATGCTGTGCTCCGAGTGCAACGGAGATATGCGTCTCTGTCCGCCCGCTGCTGGAGCCGTGCAGAAGCGCGCGAAGCGCTGGAGGTGGCGGTGATCCCAAAAAGGGTGTCAAAAGAAACGCAGCTTGGGGGCTGGCTCCTTCTCGCGAAGGTGAGGCTGACGCTGTGCCAGCCTGGACTTTTGGCCGTCGGGCCTTCCCGCTGTTGTCGCCTCGGCTTGGATCGGCGTCAGCGACAAGGTCGTTACGGATTGGTACTCGTTCTGCAGAGATATATGCAGCAAGGAGATGGTGGCTTGTCCTATGCAGGTAAATCTATAAATGGTGGATCTAGGTACGAAACAATATTTTATAATACTTCGTAAATAATGTTTAGGTCGGCGGTCCCGGTCATATCGTTGAGATTGGCGAGACAAGTGCTAAGAAGAGCAAGTAACATCATGGTGTACACCACGATGACTGCTGGCTCTTTCGTGGGGTCGACCGTACGTACGGTCGCTGGTTCGGCGTCTTAACGTACGATGATCGTACCTAAAAGATGATCAGCTCTGTGATTAAGAAACATATCAATGCTGAAATCACCACTATGTCGGACCAGTTTTCTAGCTACGTCTTTACAAATTTAAAACACACACTGGAGAATAAGCGTTGGCTGAAAGGCACGCGCTTCAAACACAAGTGGGTCAGCTATTCCAAACATATCGTAGACTCCGCGACCGGCGCCTGCACCAGCCGGATCAAGGGGACGTGGGAGGTCCGAGTAAAGCACAAACTGAAGAAGATGCGGGGCATCGACAAGAATCTTCTCGCCTCCTACTTGGATGAATACTTGTGGCGGTCCTGGTACCTGATGGTACTCTTGATCCCTCCAAGTACTTCGAAGGACTCGTAGCCGATATCAAAAAGCACTACTACCATTAAATAAAATTAAGTTTTTTAGCGGATCGCCATTTTAAATTTCTAATATCTTTTTAAAATGAATTTCTAAGTGGGGCCCTGCCCCGGGAGTGCCAAGAAGACGACGCCTGCCAAGGAAAATGTGGAGGAGACACTCTCAAAGGTGAAAGAGGGTGCAGGACGCAAGACCTGCAAACCGAATGTACAATCAGTGAGCTATGTATAGACATTCTAATCTGTTGGTGGGTGCATGGCGCTATTGCTAGAAATGCGTGCTTCAAAGCGTGAGCACAAACCTCTGGACTACGATTTTGCAGCCCGTGGCTTTGTAAAAGATGACGGAGACAATGACTACCAGCTGGAGCTCGATCTAGACAACGGCGTGGACGGCGAATACGAAGGCGTGGGTCCGGATTCTCCGAGAAGGACCTTGCCTCGGGAACGAGGAATGAAGCTGCAATTTCGACTGTGGAGAAGGACGTGACTGTAACGAATGTTGCGGTTTTGAGGAAGGATGCGGCTGTGAGGAAGGATGCAACGGAGAAGAATGCTGCTGTAAAGAATGACGCGACTATGGAGAAGGATGCGGCTATGCAGACGGACAGCTGTGAAGAAGGGTTAAGGCCACGGTTGGCATCGAGCATGAAAACGAAGTTGGCGCGAAGGGTACTTTGTGCTGGTATATTATGTTGCGGAAGCTTGATAAGTTTGCTAATTTGCGGTACGACCAATAGGCTTGTTAAGGTTTACAAAAACACTATCCGCCAGTTTGTCAGAACCGCATGGCGAGAAGCAGAAAATGGTGAGCTCAGTGGGAGTTGCAGGTACGAGGGATTCAATCGCACTCCAAACGATGCGGTGGACGCTCGCGATGTCAACGACGAGGGCGAGGCTGCTCAGCAGGTGGTATCCGAGACAGAGAACAATGGTGGATTCGGCGTTGCTTTGGAGGCGAATATTCGCTATGGGGGAAGATAAAAGTTTGTGGAAGTCGGCCTACACATAATTTCTATTTTGTTGTCCAAGCTTTAATTATGTTGCCACTTATGTTGTTGATTCTCTAGCGCTACTCAGTAAAACCTGCAGCACTTCAGCTTCAGCACAAAAGAAGGGCATTGCTGAAGGCAAATCCGGCAGTCGTGATAGCCGACCTACTCTTGCGCATCGCAAGAAAGCTAGACTCGCTGTGATCCGACTTCCTGCGTGATAACACCACCTCAGCAAGCCCAGAAACCAAAACGCCGAGCTAAGACTGGAAAAATTCGGGAGAAGATGAGAAAGACGCGAGCGCCAGTACAGAACTTCGTGGAAGAGCTACCAGAGAAAGCGCTTGAACCAGCTTCCGTAAGTACTGAAGTGTAGATTCAAAATGATGCGGTGTACTCACGGGTCTCTGCAGCTTCCCACGATAAAGATCTACGTGGGCATATTGTCAAAATTTGTTTTAAAGGTGACTAGTGTTAGAGCATCTTCAACTTCGTGGATTGGCATGTTCCTCATGATAACCTACTGAATCCACTGGAACAGATGACTAGCTTCTTCGGATACAAAGCCGTACGATTGCGGTGAGCGACCCGAACTACTCTAAAATGTATTGTGATGCCCCGCATGCTTCGCGTCCAGATGCGACTTGACCCTGTCCCTCCAGCTTGTTTCCGCTTGTTGCTTGCAGCGAAACAGCCCTTAACCGAGTGATGTGTAGAAGCAGGCAGCGATTGGCTTTTTTAGGACCATCGTAGCTCGAAAATGAAATGAAGTTTGAGTTGTGTCTCGCGTATCGTAGCTTACCCGGTTTCCTGCTGGTGTGGAGATGGTGTGGTGGACAGCGAAGTGATGTCATCGGATCTGATGACTGATCCTGGTGTCTCGGTGAGCTTTTGCTATTTTTATTGCCAATAATTGGTCCAATACCATTCTGTATTGTCAACCAATAAAAACTTAAATTGCAAAGCCTAGTATTTATTGACTCGCAAATATTTTTTTCCGACCTCTGCCTTGTAAGTTACCTTCATTCCTGTTGCATTCCCTGCTGTAGCTCCTCCGACAAGAGTGGAAATCCCTACCAGTGTGAGGCACAAAATCAAGCACCCAACGGTCTAAAACACCGGCACCGAATGATCATAACGCTTGCAACTTCAACATGTAAACACGTCTCGTCACGTGTTTTGGGTGCAAATAACCAGTACATGTACATGCACGGGCAGAAAAATAAAATGCACTGACCTTTCCCTATCTCCAATGTGTGGTCTTGGCACTCAGCAAGACTCTTGCTGCTGTATTACGTACAGTACGACACCTTGGTGTTGCGCTTGGCTACAGGAATTCCGGTAATAAGCAAAGCGAGAAGCTGGTCTTCTCGCTAGACTTCGACTCTCAATGCTCCCGTCTAGCAGTGGAGTCATCATACACGTACTTGTCGATTCCAACGCTTTGGGTGCGTTGAACGGTATCAGCGCCACTTCGATCTTTAAATACTGGACTGCACTTGATTAAATGGGTACAGGGCAGGTGCTCGCTACGAGTGACTAGCGTCGGCTTTTCAGTAAGCTGGATACTGGGCGTCCTCCAGCGTGACTTTCTTGTAAGACATACTCATGCTCGAGATTGTTTGAGTAGTGCTATCCCAACACTTCCGACTTGGGGACCTCACGAGTTCATTTCAAAACTCACCGTCTAGTGCGGAACCACCTCCTCAAACAACAACTCCAAGCATCCAGCTACCCCTCCCAGTCAGCTGACTACCCTCTCCTATCGAGCATGACGCGCTTCCGAGTTCTCGTGCTTCTCTCGGCCCTTTGTTTGCTTCGAGTTGACGCTCTCAGTCTGCGTTCGCTGGTCGAGAACCCATTTCTACCGCAGCCGGCGCATCGTCGCCTGGCTTCGTGCCCGCTAACTTCCGGTGTCGACTACCTCGGCAACGATATCAAGTACGTCTCGAGCGTGAAGGTGACGGACTGCTGCACGTTGTGCTCGCAAACATCCGGCTGCGGTGCCTTCACGTGGACTGACCATCAGGGTGGAACCTGCTGGCTCAAGAGTGCCAAAGGCAACACTGCTGCTAACGCAGCGGCTACATCAGCGGTTCTTGTGGAGGACTCAGCCCCATGCACGCTCAAGGACGGCTACGACTATCAAGGCAACGACATCGCCAACGTACAGAGCAATAACGCTGGTGCATGCTGCTCAATCTGCTCATCGTGGCCAGGCTGCAAAGCCTTCACCTGGACCAACCAAAATAGTGGCACTTGCTGGCTCAAGAGCAAGAAGGGCTCGGAGGTCCCAAAGGCTGGCGCAAAGTCGGCTGAGGTCCAGACCACGGTAAGTGAATGTAAGGCGTTCCAGTATGATCTCGACTATATCAACTACGACATCGGCAACGCTCCAGGCAAAGCCTACAGCGATTGCTGCAGCATTTGCCACAACTGGAACGGCTGTCGCTCGTTCTCGTGGAGCAACGCCAACGGTGGTACGTGCTGGCTCAAGAGTGCCAAAGGACAGACGCAGTACAAGGTGGGCGTCGTGTCGAGTCAAATGTTGGACAACCCGCTACCATGCGAGCTTGAGGCGAACAAGGATTACGTGGGCAACGACATCGACAACGTTCCGGAAAGTAAGCCGGCAGACTGCTGCGATAAGTGCCGCGCGAGGACCGGCTGCCGCGCCTTCACGTGGAGCAACCACAACACCGGCACCTGTTGGCTTAAGAGCGGCAAGGGATCGACCGTCACCAAGAGTGGCGTCACGTCGGCTGTCGTCTTCTAGGCCGCGACCTAATTTTCATGCTCTCGCACGGCAATCCTTCACTTCACGCGTTGTCATTCTTTCTTTCTCCAGCCGTGCCAACTCCATTCTCGTTTGTCGAGTCGACTTTGAAGTCCTCCGATTGCGCTTCTCCTAACAACATAAAAGTAAACACATGCTTATATTTTCCATCATGGTGCTGCAACAGCTTTCTATTAGCAAAACATCATGTTGAAGTTGTTTATTTACGACTCTCTGATTGGCCTTAGATTTTGGCCAATCTTCGAAGCTCACCTTTCAAAAGCAAATTTGATTACAAACACCAATTTTTGCAGGATTCAATATTAACAATTGACATCTCCCCAACTCACCAACTTTCAATTACTTGCGTGGCGTCGCCACCATGTTCCGCTCCGAGGCGTTCCGCTCCGACCGCGGGCTGGGCAAAGTGGCGTTGGCGGCTTTCGGATTGGGCGTGTTTATGACCGTACACGCGTGTCTGTTACTCTACACGGAGCTCGTAGCGCTGGCTGACTCGTCCCAAGACGCAACGTCAATATTGCGCTGGCAGTGCCTGGAGCAATGGAGTTTGTACGCGTTGGCACTGGGCTTTTTTCCATCTGATGGAATTTATACTCACAGCCGCCTACCGCCCAGCAAATGTCAGCTATGAGTGTATGTTTTTGCCGTGGCTTTGTGGCAATATCTGTCGACACCTAATCAACGGCAACACTTGCCGGCAACAATGGCAAACTTGTGGCTAATATGGAATGTTTACGTGCTCTTTTGTTGCTGCTGTAGCTTTCCTGCTCAACCACAGTCGAGAGTATCATCTGGCAGTGCTCTTTAGCTGCTTGGAGTTCTTCCTGGAACTTTATTTCGTGCCAGGCTGGAAGTTGCACACATTTGTGCGTCCTGTGGGCATCGCACTGGTCGTTTTGGGCCAGTTCTTTCGCGTGTCGGCCATGAGCACTGCTGCCAATAACTTTTCACATCGAATCGAATACTTTAAGAGGAAGGAGCACGAACTGGTCACGCACGGAGTCTATCGTTTCATTCGCCACCCGAGCTACCTGGGCTGGTTCTGGTGGATCGTGGGCAGCCAGATCCTGCTGGCCAATCCTGTGTGCGCGGTCGGCTACTCGCTCGTAGCCTGGAGCTTCTTCCACGACCGCATCCCGTACGTTGTCGGTGACTTACCAGATATAATCTGCGGTACTTATTGAGGTTTTGCCCTCCGTGCTGTAGATATGAGGAGCAGTTGCTGCTTGGCTTTTTCCCGGACGAGTATCCGGCGTACAAGGTGCGCACTTTTAGTGGCATCCCATTTGTATGAGAATTCGTGGCAGTGTGGCGCAATTGGGGAAACAAATGTAGGCAAATTAGAGGACGATGGCCGGGTTTTTCATTTCTTGGCTTTGCTTTTCTTCTTCTTTTTGCTTTTGCTATGCGAAGCGTCCTCGACAGACGGTAACGCCTTGGCTTGTGGCAACTGCAGACCTGTTTGCACTACAGATATATCACAGATTAGCCTACGTGTGGAGCAAAACTCCGTCAAAATAAGACGCACCGAAGTCGTTGTCGACGTTGCCCATGGCTCCCTGGGAGCTCCACTGCTTGGCCACACGACTCAATCTCCCCGTGTCATTGTACTCCAGGTCCGCCACGAGCCTCGTTTTCCGCAGCACTTCATGTTCAAGCATTGCCAGCACCGTCTCCATCCACTCTTGCAGCTGCAAGGGGAAAGTCAAAATTGCCATTTCGTCCTCGACACTTAAAGAGTCGTCCCCTTCGATGAATGCGTCATCAACAAGTGTCACACACTCGCACGTAAAAGACCGAATATGACGAAGCAACTCTTGGTAGTCCCGAAGAATATCCGCCAAGAACCCGCGGCTCTTTTCCATGGCCAAAAAGTGCTTCTGAAGTAGCAATTCCTGAGTGTTGCAGGAGTAGCTTAACACTCCCATCACCTCCACATTGCCCTCGGCGTCACTATTCGCGTCGGATCTCGCACTACTAGACTGCAACAAGGTTGGGACTCGCTGACTGACATTGGAAAGCGAGGACAACACCTGAGAACCTTCCGACTCGAGACGGGTACTGCGCGCCAGCTGCACCAGTCGTTTGAGGACCAAATGACGACCGAGTAGCGGTACAACAGACAAAACGAAGCTTGTGTTAGAGAGAAGGAATTAGAGCTGTAGATTTATGGAATCACGCGTCAGGAGGAGCTGGCGAACCTCGTTTACGAAGAGCTTGTGCAGCTTGAGGCACTTCTTAACCGTCGTTGCCATTTTGCAGTACCCAAACAAAGCACTGAATATCCGGATGCATATCCGGATAATGAGAGATGTAGTTTCTAAACTAAAACATATTGCTGTTAATGTTTTTTGATAAAGGCGAACGCATGCGTATCCACTTCTCTACCGACTAAATGTAGACAGAACAAGTTTCACTGTAAAGGGAATTAACTGGGCACTTATCAGGTTTTACCGGACAGGGGTACGTATAAGATATTGAAGTGATTACACGACAAACTCTACAGTCGGCATCTGCAATCGCACGCATGTTAAGGACCCTTTACGGTAATAGAGCTTTTGCTAACGCTTCTATTGCTGCTGACTTCTCTCAATCTCTTCCGCATAATAGATGTCACCGTTTACCATACCAACTGACTACCTTGCCGCTTGCGCGCGTTTGGCGTCACGCCAGGTTCCGCTAAGACGCTTTTGCACTGGCTAAAAGCAAGTACGGCTACTTCGGCGGTAAGTGCTCGTGTGTCGATATTGAGCGATGCTGCTTGCTGTTCGAACAGTCCCATTAAATACTTGAGGTCTGATAGTCGTTTCTCTGCCTAGATTCTCTCAGATCGAGACTCTTTAGACTGCGAAACGGTGGTAGAGATCTTGATGCATCCTCGCAGCACCAAAACACTCATGCTTGCTCAGCCGTGCCTTCGGAAGGTGTACACC
>NW_003303652.1:49301-76278 GCF_000142945.1 Phytophthora infestans T30-4 | reverse complement strand
TCTGTGTGCTTCTCGCGCCACACCGCATTCCCCTTAAGGAATTCACGACTTGTCGTAAGAAGCCCGAGACCCGGGGTGGTCTCTATCCTGTTTGGGGATACCCCTGGGTTATGCCCGAGAACTTTCCCACATGGAGTTCTTGTGAGGACATGTTTTGGGCGTGGGTGGAGACTCTCAAGTACTCGCCCACGGAGTTATGGGAACTCCATGAAGATCAGCAGCTGTCCCACATCCTGGACCAGCGTGATCTTCGTGTGAGGTTTGCCCACTTGATCAGCAAGCGTATGCTGCCAAGGGACATCCTGAAGCGCGCGGCTTCTAGCGCTCACGATGAGCGCGGGTACGGTATGTATTCATCATCCGTACCCCGTTCGGGCAAGAAGCCCCGGACTACTTATGAAGCTGCCGCCGCTTCTGTTCCCAGATTGCGACAGCCTTCGGGCAGTCAATCAGGAGCCGTTCAATCGGCTCCCACGAGTTCTCGGAGTGGGCATAACCCCTCCACTTCACGAGGAGCTGTCGCTTCCCGCGACACCGTTGCTCCTGGAGGATCCGCTCTACGTGGAAGTAGACTTCTCCATTCCGGTCAAGCAGGGGCGGAGGTGCCCTCGTACGAGTACGAGTACTCGGCGCCTCCCGAGAGCCACTCTCGTTCGAGTGCTCCGACTGCGGGTCCGACACGGGACCCTGAGGTTGACCGCCTCCGTCAACGTCTCCTCGTGCTTGAGATTGCACTTGGCCTTGGGACTGGCGGTAATGCTGCCGCCCAGGCCGGGAATCAGGGCGAGCTCGCTCGTCTTGCGGGTCGCCTGGACCTGGCGGAGCAATAGGTCGCGAGCCTGCACCTGCGGGTGGACCGCCGGGCCTCTTCGTCCGATCTGGACGAGGCCTTTCGCATGATCCGACGGATCGAGGCTTTGTTGCCACGTCCGGAGCCGCCTGCGGCACACTCCCAGACGTACGCGTATGGTGCGTACCCGGCGTACTCAGCGTACTCGGCGTATGGCGCCGGGGTCCGTTCGTATGGAGCCCCTCCGGCGTACGGTCTTGACCGCAGCCTTGCCGTCCCGACCGAGGCTTGGGTGCCTGCTCCGACGCCCTCGTCGATGTCTGTGACCGGCCCTCGCTTTGTGGAGCTGGGCCAAGGGGTGGTCTGCGAGTCAGCAACCCCCTGCGGGTCAAAGTACCGCTGAAGACGTCCGACATAGAACGTCGGGTGCGTCGTCATTGACTTTGGAAGGTCGATGGTGTACGACGCACCATGTCTGGCCAGGACTGCAAAGGGTTCCGATGAAGCGGTGCTTCAGTTTGTTGCTGCCGACAGAGCTAACAGTGTCTAGAGGTAGGTTCCTCGTGTCTAGCAACACTAAGTCACCAATCTCAAATATACTTAAGTTTCCTCTTCCCTTGTTTGTCCGAGTACTCCTTTTGTTTATCTTGGGCCGCTGCCATGGCATCGCGGACCCTGCTGACAATGTTCAGCTTGGTATCCATAAAGGATTCCACCTGTTTCCTCAGCGAATATGGCCTCACATCCGAGACCTGGGAGGAAAGGGCTTTCCGAGCCTCTCCCCCACTTAGAATAGAGGAGTCAGTGTCTTTTCAAAGAGTGAGAGGCACTCTGGGGTGGCGGAAGCCGTTCAAGTAGAACGGCGTGAGCCCCGTGGACGCGTGCACCGCGTTGTTGAGCGCAAACTCAACAACTGGGAGCTGCGTCGACCACGTACGTGGTGCTGCCGCGCACACACTGCGCAGAGTGTCCTCGAGCACTCGATTGACGCGCTCTGTTTGGCCGTCGGTCTTCGGATGGTCCGCAGTGGACATCTGCAGACGAGTTCACCAATCTCAAATATACTTAAGTTTCCTCTTCTTTGTTTGTCCGAGTACTCCTTTTGTTTATCTTAGACCGCTGCCATGGCATCGCGGACCCTGCTGACAATGTTCAGCTTGGTATCCATAAAGGATTCCACCTGTTTCCTCAGCGAATATGGCCTCACATCCGAGACCTGGGAGGAAAGGGCTTTCCGAGCCTCTCCCCCACTTAGAATAGAGGAGTCAGTGTCTTTTCAAAGAGTGAGAGGCACTCTGGGGTGGCGGAAGCCGTTCAAGTAGAACGGCGTGAACCCCGTGGACGCGTGCACCGCGTTGTTGAGCGCAAACTCAACAACTGGGAGCTGCGTCGACCACGTACGTGGTGCTGCCGCGCACACATGTCCTCGAGCACTCGATTGACGCGCTCTGTTTGGCCGTCGGTCTAAGGATGGTCCGCAGTGGACATCTGCAGACGAGTTCCCAGTAAAGGTAACAGCGTTTTCCAAAACGCGGCAGTGAATCGCGGGTCTCGGTCCGAGACAATCGTCTCCGGGAGACCGTGATAGCGGAACACGCCATCGACGAACAACCTTTGCGGTTTGTTCGCCCGTCACAGTGCCGGGAACTGGAGCAAGATGTACCATCTTGCTCAGCCGACACACGAACACCAAAATTCCCGGTGTTGCCGTTTCCGTCGGCGGGAAGCCCAAAGATGAAGTCAAGGCTCATCGACTTCCAACAATCAGCCGGACGGGCAGGCTCTGTAGTGGAGCCGACGAGTGCCCTGCGGGTTTGAGCCGCTGACATGTTTCACATGTCTTGACGTACCGGGCGACCCACTTGTACATATGGGTCCACCAGAAGGACTGAGAGACCGACAGAAAGGTCTTCTCGCGGCCCAAGTGTCCGCTGGAGGGCGCGTCATGCGCCTCCGCGAGGATGTCGAACTCCAGATCCTCGTCGTTGGGTACGACCACCCGTGGAGGATCAGTGGGCTCCACCCGATAATAGAGGAGGCCCTCCTTCAACTCATATCGGTGGAGCCGTGAGCACTGTCGCGACGAGAGCCAGTCGGACTTCGCGCTCGTTCCGGCCTTAAGGAACTTGACGATAGGCGCGACAGCCTCATCGTCCCGATACGCCATGCGTATCCGATCATATAGATCCGTTGTCACCCGCGTGATGTGGGCCAACTCATAGTCGGGACGCCGAGAGAGGGCGTCCGCAAGCACGTTGAGCTTGCCCGGCTTGTACTCGACGCGGAAGTTGTATTCCGCGAAGAAGGACAGCCACCTCGCCATCCTTTGGGAGAGGTGAGGCGAGTTAGTCGCCGTCCTCAAGGACGCGTGGTCTGTGTAGATCACAAAGGGCCTAGAGCCCAGAAGGGGAACACGGAACTTCACAAGGGCATATTGTATTGCCAGGAGCTCCTTTTCATGGACAAGGTAGTTCCGCTCGGCGGCTTTGAGCTGCCGGGACTGGAATGAGATGACTCGTTCCTGTCCAGCCGTGTCGTCCTGCAGCAATGCAGACCCGATGGCGTAATCGGAGGCATCGCAGACGACGCTAAACGGCTTCGTCTCGTCCGGCAGAGCCAGGACAGGGGCCTCTTGGAGACTGGTTTTGATGCTGTCAAAAGCATCCTGGTGCTCTTGCTCCCAGTGCCAGTCGACGTCCTTCTGAAGGAGACTCGACAAGGGCTTAGCGAAGCCCGCGTACCCTGCGCTGTACTTGTGAAGGTAGTTGGCCAAGCCCAACCACTTTCGAAGATCCTTCGGGGATCGGGGCGTCGGCCATGCTGCTATGGCCTTGACCTTGTCTGGGTCAGCCTGAACGCCCACGTTGCTTACGAAGCAACCGAGATCTTTAATCTCGGGTGACGCGAAAACGCACTTGTCGATGTTGGCGTAGAGCTTGTTCGCTCGCATTACGTCCAACACTCGACGGAGGTGTTCTAGATGCACCTCCATGGCCGTCTTGCCTCCTTCGGCACGGCTATGGACGAATATGTCGTCGAAGTACGTCTGTACGAAGGTACGCAAAGGGCGGAACAGTTGCGTCACCAGGCGATTGAACGTCGCCGGGGCGTTAGACAAACCCTGCGGCATGACGAGCCACTCCCAAAGCATGCCGCTTGGAGAGCTTACCGCGGTGAGCGGGATGTCGCTCTCTCGCATCAGGATTTGGTAGTATCCGTCTACCAAATCCAGCGCACTGTACAGTACGCTCCCGACCATGTTGTTCAACAACACATCCTTTCGTGGGATCGGTGTTTGGACCGGCACCGTTGCGTTGTTCAGCTTGTTATAAGCGTGAACCAGACGCCAATTTCCGTTCGGCTTACGAACGCAGAAAGTCGGCGTCGAGTGCGGGGATTTCGACTCCCGCACCATGCCTGCCTTCGCTTTCGCGGCGAAGAAGGCATCAATGACCTCGCACTGTTCGCGCGGGAGAGGCCATTGCCTCGTGACACAATACTTTGTGCCGGGCACGAGATCAATCTCGTGCCGTACGCCTCGATCCGGTGGGAGTTGGGTCGGTGGGTGTTTATTCACCACGTCCGCATACTCCGTCACCAAAGGATACACCGGATCCTTGGGGTTCTTGAGAATCTCAGAACCCAAGCGCGCCTGACGCTGCTTGTTCATGTCTTCCAGGACGTTCTCGTCCAAGACAGAGGAGGAGTTCAGCTCCTCCTGAGGAGTCTCAGGTCTTATGAGCACCAACTCGGCAACCTTTCCAGCCTTGAGGTTGGTCAGGAAAGACTCAGCCGTCATTTCCTCGAGGTGCAGTATCTCTGCAACCTCTGGCAACGGTTCCAAGTGGACACCAGATGCCTTGACGGGTAAACCAGTCTCGCCATCGAAGATGTGATAACACTCTTTCACCGGCCTTGTCGGAGAAGCCCGGGCCCTGGACTCCGAGTCGCTTGAAGCGACGTCGATCGGAGCGAAGCTCGGATCCGACTTGAGGCGGCGGCGTCTTTGCCGACGGCGTCTGTGACGGGAAGCTTTGCTGCCCACGTCTAGGGATGTCGTTGCTACGACATCCGAGGCACTCGTGGCCTCGTGTGGTACTGTTGTACCCACACAGGAAGCGTGTTTAACGCCTTCCTCTTCAGTTAAGGTCTGGGCGACCGCGTGTGGCACTGTGTTACCCACACAGGAAGCGTGTTCAACGCCTTCCTCTTCAGTTAAGGTCTGGGCGACCGCGTGTGGCACTGTGTTACCCACACAGGAAGCGTATCCGACGTCTTCCTCTTCAGTTAAGGTCTGGGCGACCGTGAGTGGAACTCTGTTACCCACTCTGAACACGCTGTTCTCAGTGTTCATGACAGCTGCAGCTGTCTGCGGAACTAAGTTACCCGCCTGTGGACCTAAGTTACCCACTTGGCCGACGCCTCTTCTGGGCGCGGCCACCATCAAAACATCCTGGGAGTCGTCATATACGTCGACGACCCCCAAGCATCTGCCGGATGCTTTGGTACCCTGGCAGCCCTCGCGGGCGCCCCGGGTCCTGACAGAGGTGGGAACATGACTCACCAATGCTCTGTCGGACTGCGCAGGGCGGCTGGCGCCGATTGCCTTGCCTCGCCAGTCGATCCAGGGCTCGTGCTTCTCAAGCCAGGGCATGCCCAGGATCATATCATATGGATCCATATCGAGAACAGTGAACTGTTCGAGGCTGTCAAAGTCTTCAAACTTGACAGCCAGATCCACTTGGACGTTGGGGACAGTGACGACCTTCCCGTCGGCCAGTCGCACTGACACCGTCCCGTTGCCCTTGCTTTCTCTCAAAGCTTCGGACAACTTGTTGCTGTTACGAGCAACCGTCTGGCGCCGTGCGAAATTCTTCGACGCCCCAGAAACAATCAAGATTCTAAAGGGATGATCGTATCCCCGTACACATCCGTGTACTACGAGCAACCCGCCGCTGCTCTTCGCCGATTCGAGAGTGCGAAGACTCTCAGGGGCTAAGTCCCCGTGGTACGCGCCACCCGCGCACCCATCACGAAGACTTAGTTCTTCCCCAGTAGGGCGCCCCGCCCCTACTGGTTCCCTGCGTTCCCCTGTCCCCGGGATCCTGGCTTCTGCCAGCGACCCTTGAGGACGGGCTTGGGGAAGGACCGTCTGCGGAGTCTTTCCGCGGGACAGTCGCGCTTGAAGTGGCCCATCTTCCCACAGCCGAAGCAGCGGATGTCACGCTGTTCGGCGGACCCGAGTTCCATGGGAACTGGTCCGTTGGGGCTTGTTCGACCGGGAGCCGACAAGGAACTCCCAGGCCACGCTGAGGCCGGCGTACGCGCCTGGCGATGGCTGTATTCTTCTTGAAGAGCCACTTGAATCGCCTCTTCAAGGGTGTTTGCCTGCACCCGGAACAGCTGAGTGCGTGCGGGGCCCACTCGAAGGCCGTCCATGAACACAGTCATCTTGATGTGTTCATTGAGTGGGTTTCCCACTAGGGACGCCGTGAGCTCCCGTATCTCTTGCACATACTCGTGCAGTTCGCGTCTTCCTTGTTTACACGCGAGGAAGCGCGAACGCTGGCGGTACTCGTAGTTCGCCGGGAGGAACGCGGCTCGGAGCTGTTCGCACAGCTGAGCCCAGGATGTGAAACATCCAGGGGATGTCGCTTCCCGAGTGTACACCCAACTCTTAGCACGACCGCTAAGGTTGGAGAGTGCAAAAGCAACACGCAGTTGCTCGGTCGAGATCAGAGCCGCGTCCATCGCGAGCTCTACTTCTCGGACCCAGAAGTGAAGGTTCTCGCCTTCCTTCCCTTCATACGGCTTAACCTTCAGCCGTATTGGCTTCGGGTGAGGCGGATTTGCTTCCGCCGCCGGAGCCTGCAGGTTCTCTCGCACATGCGCGATGAGGCCCTGCTCGTAAGCGTCAAACGCATTGACGCGCTCGAGCTGCTCAGCCGGTGTTGACACCACCAAGCTCTGCAGGGCCTCCATCCCGAAGATGCCTGCCATCTTCCGAACCGACTTGAACTGAGAGTCGTTCAAATAGGAGAAGTCGTTCCTATCCATGGCAACGAACTTCGGAGAGGTTCAGGTAGTCTACCCGCGGTGGCGTGGATTGACTACGAGTGCTACCAAGTGTGACGGGGTCACACAGCACCTTGCGCTAGAGGAAGTTATCTTCCAAGAGTATACAAACTCTCAGTGAACGGCAGTTCACAGGTCCCCTCTTTAATTAATGAGAGCGAAGTGACCTAAATAAGGTAGATTGTAAACTGAGTATATTTATAGGTAGGTTAAGTTTGGGTTTAATACAAACTATTAGTAACCTATAGAAATGCAATGTCATTTAACCAATGGTTGGCTTTGAACGACCTTGGTACCTTGTACCAAATATCCCAGAGTATGACGTGTCATACTCCTGAAGTGTGAAGTGTCACACTTCATGTAACCAGGGTACACTTAGGGCTACGTACCCCGTTACATTGTCGGACCATAAGCACTACAATTACACATACAGTGATTGTGTCTTTTATACGTTTAATTACAGGAGATTGTCTTATCCGGTGTAAAAACACTAAAGTATGGATCATATGTATGTGCAAAGCAGAATCTGCGCACCGATAAGCCGGCGCAGTACATGCAGCGACGGTGAAATCCGGCATACTTTTGAAATATACCCGGGTCTAAGCCTGGTTTTGCCACTAAAGATAACGCTTTCAACCCATCCGTACCCCGAGTTCAGGCGTTTCTGTACATTCAATGCAGGATATGTTAAAATTGTTTTCGTGTGTGTACCTTTTCAAAATAGTTTTGTATTTTTTGCTTCAGACATTGACTTGAAGTTGTAGAAGTACGCCGCCATCGCAAGGTTCGGTTACGGTACGTACCGTGGATCAAGGTTCATCCCGTTCTGTCGCAGATCGAATTACGTCCCAATCAGAAACGAATGTACCCAAAAGCTACAGTATGGAAGGGCCAGGTACAAGCTTGCACAAACACCTGCAAGAAGACAAAAAGGAGGGCAATTGAGGAATGGATTTTAAAAAGACGTGTAGGATAGCTATAATTTACTCACTTTGGCATTTTCCTCCAAGAACCCAAGCAGCAATTCCACAGAAACAGCCGCAAGAACGCTCTACCGTCACGATCAAGACATGACAACCAAGAGAGCCGAAGTTATCCTGGGTAGTGGAAACTACTTTTACTGGAAGTACATTGTGCGCATGACGCTGTCCTGTAAGGGCCTGCTTCTGTATGTGGAGGTGGTCAAGCCGGAGTACTAGGTCACGGAGGACTGGTTGGCCCAGGTGGAAAACCGCTCGGTATCGTCGCTCAAAGCGAAGAGCTCCAGTACCAAACAAATTTTCCTTCTGCGACCTATGCGTGAATACTTTGACAGTACGAGGCTTCACAATCGTGTCACAATGATACGGCGGCTTCATGGGTTCCAGATAGAGCCGATGCGACAATTGCCAAGCATCAGGACACGCTCGACGAACTGGCCGTCGACTTGCAGACGATAAAGGATCCAGTTGACGCCGCACGGCAGCTGAGCATGTTGCTGAGCAGTTTGCGCAGGTCCTAATTTTTCATTAGAAGGTGTAGTGCTGTCTTGTATTTGCCGCTTTCCGCTGTAGCCTTCGAAGCTGAACCAGATATAAAATATAAAACGGCAACATTGTATCAAATGCGATAAGGTAGCTTGGAGCCAACAAAAAAGAGCGTGTCCGAAGACACGCTCTCTCTTACCGAATGCTGTACGCAATTTGTGAGCAGCAAAGCATGAAGAGTTAAGTCCCCCATTTATGGAGTTTATCCTTCATGTGCACTTTCATGCGATTATACGTCGACCGCGACGGAAGTATGGCTTCATCAAAGGCCATTACGGGTGGAGATGTAGTTGATCTGAAACGTTTCGTTTTGTTGGCCGTTGATGACCGACTGTAGTTTCCATGCTCGATCCGCGACCGCTCGCGTCAGTGTTGATGCAAAAATGAAGGCTCCTCGAAATGAGAGCGAAACGATCGCGAGCCGTGAATAAATTAAAGCTTCCACGTGAAATGGCGCCTTCATCTGTTGTCTTCCAGTGGTTTTCAAACGTCGTCTCTCTTTTGGGTGCAATCGTGCTCGCAATAAGCAGATCAATATATGCGCAGAGCTCTCTTCCAGAAATAGCTGGTGTATTCAAGATTATATCTTTTTTCTTCTGGGCTCTGGCTTGAAATGCGGGTCGCTCTACTTTGCGTGCATTCGTTTTAACATGCTGCGCAGTCACTCTCTAGTGTTGATTCTCTTGGAAGTACTCGTTGTCCTCTGCAGCAGTATCTCCCCACATCCGTGGCGGCGCAAAAAACTATCCATAGGGTCTCTGTAGCAGCAACTGCTTCTGAGGTATGCATACCCGTGTTGTCCGGTGAATATCCTTGGATTGTCGTCCTCCATCCAGTTCTCAGCGCGAGGTTCATACGGATCGTCCATTTATGGAAATACCGTAAGATTGTTTGGCTCACTCCATCCATTCGCTTTCATGTCCTTCAAAGTGTCCTTGTCCGCTTAACCTCGGGCGATTTTGCTGACACCTTCAACAGCACCAAGCATTTCCGGATCAAAAATGCAGATCAGGCGTGCACGTAGTATCCTCAGATGCTGGTTCCCATGGACCATTTCATCATATTCTTCAAATACAGACGTGCCGTCCGTGTCATCATCAGAGCCCAAACGCATGAAGTCTTCGGGTTGCTCACCAGGAAGTAAGATATAAGGATCACCTTTAGAGTTGTATAATACGCGGTAACAGTTGGTAACAATTGAGAGTGGAGGACGATGTGGACGAGGCTTGTAGGCGATGTGAGTCGATGAATGAAATTTTGAAAGTGAGATTGATTGAGTTATAATTCGTAGTATTTATTCCTGCCTTCTACATGCCGTCCATAGTGCCCTCCTATCATCGTCGTTAAGTCCGCGTATACAGATTGTTTACTGCGTCAGACACACATAAGTGGGACGGGAACGTTTGGGAGAGGCGGACACGCCTGTATAAAATATGCATATTAACCAGAGACGGACACGCCTGGCTGGGACGGGAACACTCGTGTACAATGAACACGCCACATGTCACGATTTCCCTCCCGTAACAGATCCCTTGATCGACCCAATTGAAGTTGGAGATCAATCACAATTCAGTATACAATAATCGATCTCACTTCCGGTATCGTGGTCCGACCATATCCTAGGATTTGATATATTTTCTTAAAGAAAAAAGCTACAGTACATTTACAAGGTTAACTGAGAGGCAAGGATAATAACATCTTCTACGTCTACATCGGGTCCGTAGCTAGTGTGACCGGCCGCTTTACTTCTTTCATCAGCGGCATTAAAAAGAATACCCGTATGGCGAAAAACAATTTTCAATGGTACGCTTACCGTGTAAAGCTTGCCAATTTTCCTTGCTCCACTGCATTGCCTGCAGCTGGTCCACTTCATACGCCTTCCTGTCAATCTCAACACCGTCCTTGATCTTGTCGTACACCCATTGCAATTGCTTCCTACGGTACGCCGTTTTAAATGACGCGATGACGCCAGCGTCCATAGGCTGTAGGAACGCTGTAGTGTTGGGGGGAAAAACTCCACACGGACGTTGGTGCATATGACATCTCCCAGTTTGTGAGAAGAAGCGTTGTCTAGTAGTAAGAGAATATGGCGCCCACATGCACGCAAATCCTTATCCAGATTAAGCAGCATTCCTTGAAAAGAACGCTCGTCATCCATGCCTTTTTATTAGAGCGATAGCTGAACCCCATCTCCTCCGCCGTGTGCTTCTTGAAGCAGTGCGGCTTCTTTGCGTGCCCCAGAAACAGCACCGGCAACGTATCGGTCCCATCTGCGTTCGCGGTGAGAGCAAGTGTAATACGAGTCTTCCTTTTCTTGGCACCGCAAGCGCCCCTGGTGCAAATGGAGCGGGAGGGAGCCATAGCATAGCAGAGTCCGGTTTCATCCATGTTGTAGATATCTTTAGGCTCGTAAAGGTCGGTCAAATCTTGTAGTCGCTGACGGCCGAGCGCTACTTCGACGGGATCAGCAGTGCCAGCTTTGTCAGAGAGTTTCCGGCTCCGCAAGCTATGCCTCCGCTCAAATGCGGTCAACCATCCGTCCGAAAAAGTCATATCCCACGCATCACACAGGTCCTTCTGAATATTACGGGATTTTAGCCTAATTAAGTCTCGTGAGAGACATACACCTTTAGCTTCTACTTTCAGAATCCACTCTAATAAGAGCTTCTCCAGCGCTGGCGACGTCACGCGTAAGGGTTTCCGCCGCTTGTCATCTCCTTAGGTGACGCACATGATCTTGGCTGCGGTTTTGAGGATGTCAGAGACAGTAGTTTGAGCAGGCGCTCGCCTCAGCCTGTACGTCGCTTTTGCCCACGCAGCCAGCTCTTCTTGCGTCATGTCGGGACTATCTGCTGCCTTCTGGATGAGGCCTCGCTTCTGCTGTATCTTCATCCAGCTCCCCATGGGTATAAACTAATGTGAATTATGATCTGAAGCCTATGATCACTGTGTTGTTCTTCAAATGGTTGGAGCTGAGCGATTCGCGCCAGAATCCCCGTCAGTACACCCTCCTTAAAGCGATTGTAACGATATTTTAGGGATATTATTTTATACCAGTACCGGAATGGAGAGCGATTATTGTACCATATGATCTGCCAATCAGGTCGCACAATTCCTCTCACTTCAGCAGTAGCACACATACGGCACGCGCACACCACGTGCCAAGTGGAATATATCCAGACGAGTGTACAGCGAAGTGCAGCCACAACGGTAACGCGAATCAGTATCGTGTATATATACAATTTTGCAGTACCAGTACTTAAAGGAGTTTTGTCGTTTTCCTCAGCTCTTTGGGCCATCGATTGGTGACTCGCCTCATCGCCGCTACTATTCCCGTGGTAGCTGGCGGTGTTTTCGTCGCTCTCGGACATCACATATTCGCTTCCCGAGGTTGTTGCCACTTCAAATACTTCAACAAGGCTACGGCGGTGAGGGGTCGTCGTCGGGTCTGCCCCATTTGAGATAGACCATAACAGCTAGATTCATATCCAGCACATGATGCTAATGTAAATTCATACCGAATGTAGTAACGTGAGTGCCTTCCATTAGAGGTCCCACAGAAGCTGTATCAGACACGATAACGTTGATTTCATAGAGTGTATAGAATATACACAATTTCACGATCCTTCGCCGTCGTTCGCACTGTCAGCTCCTTGTAGAGCAGGGTCACCTGATTCGACATATAAAGGACCTTAACTCGGCGCCTTGCTCAGCCGCGCTTGAATCACGAACATCCGCAGTACGAGGAGGGTTATTGCGTGCTGCAAAGCACTGCTCGCGGACGTCCGATGAAGACGCGCCGAGCACTTGTGAGGTGGCGTCTTCATCGGACGTCCACGAGTAGCGGCTATAGCCTTAAATTAGTTTTTTCGGGCTTTCCGCTTCGCAGATGAGGCTGCATACAATGCTCCAATTAGCCGCTGGTTAATACCGTTATACATAACAACAAGCTTACCGAGGCCACAGCGGTTCAGATACCGCATTAGATTTTCTTCCGCGACGAAGTGGTCCACGTTCTCGAATGTCTTCTTCGTTTCACCCGGCTTTAGATACGTGTGATGCAATGAGGTCCAGCTGGGATCTTTGAGCTCCATCCGAGATTTTTCAGCTCTCTCTAACGCGCTTGACATGCCATTTCGTCAGGCAGCGATTTGTGTGTCCAACTTGAGGGGAGAATCTGAAATGAGCAAGAAAGTTATGGTGTGAAATAACAGCTTCAAATCTATATCAGGCACCACACCATTCCTCTATCAACTAATTTAATGAAAATGCCAAATTGAAGACACTGCATATCTCTGCATGTATACATGCCTAGCCCTCGTTGACTTCAACTTACTTTTTGTATGGTCGTAAGAGCCCATACAAAAAGTAAGTATACAAATATCAATGTGCTCAAGCATTTCGCTACATCGGGTAACAAAGTAAACAAATGTTACCTGTGTCGTCGCAAGTACACCTATTTACTATGGATGTTGTACGAACAATCCTCGGAAACTGATACTCGTCTCAATGGAAGGGCAATAAATTTTCTCAGGTACGAAGGTGTCGCTTTCGTTCTGTTGTTGGAAAATAGAATAATATCGGTACACACGCAGAACACTCCCCCGTCAGAGTAGTTCACATTTCGCACTCAGGTGTTCGATGAAGTTAAATAATCTAACCGTGAGACCAGTCAGAATAATGGGCGTAAGTCATCCGAAACAATTATATCAATAGCTCACCGATCCAGTTTCAGAGCTGAAAACGCCTTTTTAACAGGTGTGTGCACATGTTTACGGCGTGCACTATATGTAACATGTATTAAAACTTGTATGCGATTACGAGAGAGCTGGAGTTGAAGCAGTATCTACCAGGCCCCAAACTACCGGTATTCGACACGTACTGCTGATCTCACAGCAGCGATCGCATTTGCAAGATTTACCGGCTCATGACGGCATCTACTCCTGCAAATGGAGCCTTTTGTCACGGTCTACGGCTGGCAGAAGGACTGGCTATTCTGGACGAGTGTTTCCGACAGTTTAGTGCACGGCAGAAGCTTAGTGCCTCGTCTGACTATCCCGTCTCTACTACTCAGACGGCCTCGTTCCAAGTCTGACGTGGAACCAAGGAATCCAGACAGTGGGAGGGTAGTGAAGTTGAGAGTGATGTCGGTCAGGATGGGGGCTATTAGGAGATACCTTCGGAGGTAGGAGAGCAGGTAGGGAAGCTCTCAGTCGTGATTTTCCTTCTTTCAACAGAAGTGCTCAAGAAACAGAAACAAGAAACAAGTTAATACATTTGCTTTACTTTTACGTATAAGTTCCTACGTCGCCGGCTTACATAAGATACACGACCCCGACGAGAGAAGGAGACCGCGACAATTTGGTGGAGAAGCAGGGTATCTTCTAGCCAAGTTGCGTAGGAACGTAAAAGCGGAGAGAGCCGCTTGGAGATCCTTAGTACCGAAGCACTAAGGCGAAGGAAAAGGGAAGCGGGAACGGTATGAGCTTCCAAAATTGGAACGATCCTATCGAGGATGAGGAGCTTCGTCTCGCGCGGATCCTGGCTGAAGCAGATGAGGAGCCAGTAGCTGACGCTCCGGCCACGGAAGGTGAAGGCGACGAAGCTGAGCCAAGGACTCAAGGTGAGACAGGGGAAGCGGCTGAAGGTCAGGCGGAACGAGCTGCCGGAGGTCACGAGGAACGAGTCGACCTGGATGAAGACGAGGGCCTGTTTGGCACGTCACCTCGAGCTGAGGAGAATCGAAGGATGTTCGTGACGATGCTGGGAACGCCTCAGGGCAGGGCTAGCTTTCAAGAGTTCTTTAGGACTCTAGCTGATCGACCGACTCCTAGAGAGGAGCAGGCCCGGGCTAGGGAGACGCGTGAGACCGACACGACGAGTTCTGGAACGAGACGAGGGGTATCGTTCTCGCTGGATCCGTCACGACCGTCTCTGGATCCCGTGGAAGAAACGAGTCGCGAGGCGACCCCTGCCGCGTCGACTGAGTATTCGCGTGGGGAGGATCCTCGTAGAGGATATGGGAACGACGCTCCTGCGTCATGGTCGAGCGTTCGGAGTACGGCTAATTCTCGCGCTGAGCAGCAGAGCGACGTGGAACGTTACGGTGCGCCGAGGGCGACTTCGCGAGCTTATACTCCTACGGCAAGTCGTGGGACGACGTCTGCAAGCTACGGAACGGCGCCTGCTAGTCGTGGAACGACTCCTACTAGTGCTGGAACGGCTTCCGCTAGTGACGGAACGAAGTCTGTGAGTGGTGGAACGACCACTGTAGACCCGGCACTACAAGCTTTGATAGTCAACACCATCGGTCAGGCGATGCAACAGATTGCGGCGTCGAGTGGGTCAGTGGGAACGCCACGCATTCCGCTGGCGGATCAAGAACCAAGAATGGCGAATACGCCGCCGGTGTACTCGAGCGCCGAGATGGATCGACTGCTAGAGTCGCCGAGGAGTGAAATGCGTAGTCCTGGAGGTGGTAGGGCTGTGTACCAGTCACCCACTGCGCCTAGGACGAGCAGACCTATGTCTCCTGTCTACGCGTACGATAACGTGTCCGCTCCTACGCCTAGAACGAACGATGGGGGAGGAACGTATGGAACGTCCCGAACCAACTCGTTCCGAAATCCGTTTGCTCCGATGTTGCCGCCTGGTTGGGATCCGATTGAGATGCCTCCTATGTACCCACCTACGCCTGTGACTACACCTTCTGTGTCTGCAGAAATGAGGTCGGAGGGAGTTCCGAATTGGGACACGAAGCCAGCGAATGTGAGATCGTTCCCGAATTACAGTGAGAATCGGGGTCTTCATGGGAACGTTGGGCTCAATCCGGAACGCTATCCGAGGACTGCGACTTCTCATCCAAATAAACCCGCTGATCGTTACACAGAACGCGAGTCACGAGACTACTCCCGAGGTCACGTTCCTGTTGTTGGAATCCCGAACGAATTGAGGAACGCTGTCAAAGTGATCGTTCCATTTTATTCGGACACGGCCACGAGTGAGCGTGCTGCGGCGTTCTGGCGCTCGTTGAGAAGTGCACGGTGGGCATGGACGATCAAATGCGCTTGACTGCTTTTGAACAATGCGTGAAGGGCAAAAAGGGTCAAGAATGGTGGTACAATTCGAGGATCGACAGCTTCGAGCTCCTTCGTTCCAGATTTCACAACCGGTTCATCTGCTTGACTCCGACTCAATCGTGGGCCCGTCTTAAAACGGCCGCGAGGAAACGTGGCGAGTCTGCAGAAGAGTGGGGAGATCGACTTTCGACGATATGTGACGCTTTTAACATGCCTGACCCTCGTATGAGGTACAAGTTCTTCCTTGAAGGAATAAGGAACAAGCAGATGCGAGCGGTGTTGAACGGTAACATGATCGGCAAGCCTGTCGCATCCTGTTGTTCAAGAATCTTCACTTGCCTGTTGAAGAGGACGACGAATTTCCTGAGGAAGGAGCGAAGCAATCGAGTACGAAGAATGCACCCGCGACTGACATACAAGTGCTACAAGAGTTGCAACAACTGAATCGGAACGTGCTGAAGAGTTCTGGAACGAGCCATGGGCATATAAGTGCGGTGGCTCCGACCGTTCCAAAACCGGCTAGCGTTCCAAACGAGAGCACTGGTGCCGAACTTGGACCGCCGAACATTCGTATGGGTCCTGACACTCGCACAGCGGAAGGTGAAGTCGTGTGTGGTCGTTGCGAGCGTAAGGGATGCAGTCGTGAGACGTGCCCTCGTGCGAGAGGCTATTGTAATCGCTGTCACAAGTTTGGTCACTACTCTATGGAGTGTAACTTGCCCAGGAGGGCGAGTGGAGGTCGATATGGAGATCGTCGTACTCAGGAGTGCGTCTTCTGTCGACAACCGGGTCATAGCGTGACAAACTGTCCAGAAGTCGAGAAACAGCGTAGCCTCTCGAGGAGCACTGTCGTGACTGAGACGTCTACCTCGTCTGGAACGTCTACACCAACTGGAACGTCCCGACCATGAAGGGGGCAGGAGGAAGGGGAAAGAAGTGTCGCTCTTTCCTCTTGCCAGGTTGGCGACACAAAGGGAGATGAAGGTTCACGATTAAGTGGAACTGGTGAACCTGAGAGGGCTCCTGGGGCTGGTGTGACTAGAGGAGTAAGCGCTCGTGACGTTCCCGTTGCGAGCGTGACGACTGAAAATGCGGATATTGGGATTGGAACGATCAGTCCAACGGAACGGACTGATTCAAGGCAAGATGAGAAGGTAGAGGTTTCTAAGGAGAAACCTGAAAGTGGAACTGTGTGCGCGGGAGGAGCAACGGAAAGCTCCACCGTAACGCTGGATTGGGAAAGTGGAACGAAGGATCGTTCCAATTGGTTACAGGACGTCGATCAAGGGACAACGGAACGTTCCGAGGATGCGTCGAAGACCAAGGAGGAGTGCAATAGGAGAACGGAGGCTGAAGTGCCGTCCAACAGTTCTATGCGGTATGAACAGGCACTCGAATCAGACACGGAGGACGCGGTTAGCGTCAGGGCAAATCAGTTTGCAGCTGTAATCGGATTGGTGAACGCAACCCAGGAAGAGGCGGGCGTTCCCACAGCTGATAATGATTCGGAACGTACTAAGGAGATGGACTCTACAAGTCAATATGATCGTTTGTTTACCGACGAGGAGCTGGATATGCTCGAACGCGGTGACGATCCGGTAGTGGAGAGTGAACCCGAGGAGTACGACAAGGAATTGGAAGAGCGACTGTTTCCCTTGGACGACGAGAAGATTCTGTCACGAGTGAAACGGAACGCTGAGAAACAGGAGAAGCCGTCACTTGCGGAAATGAGTGTACAGCTAGGAATATCGGAAGAAGTGCTGGAACGCACGAAGGAAGTCTCTTCAGGAGAGATGAGGACGCCCGAATACTGGTTGGATTGGTACGAGAATACGCTGAAGAATTCGTCGGAGGCGAAGCGTGCCAATAGGGACTTCAAGGAAGTCGATGGAACGAAGAAACCGACTTTGCCTGTAAGTTCCGTGACGAAAAGTGAGAGCGAAGAGGTGAAGTCGGAGGAAGAAGATGAAGAGCGCGAGTTCGTGCAGAACGTGTGCGTCGACCTAGAGAGAACTAAGGTTAAGGCTGCTGAACACTCTGTGGGAACGCCGCTGCCATTTAGATGGCGTTCCGAAATTCGCAAGTGGGTGTACGAGCTTCTCAAGCAGGAGTGGAACGAGGAGAAGAATTGTCCCGTGAAAGAAACTGGTTCGATGGGACGTAACGACGCGAAGAGTGAAGCTCCTCCGTTTCGTGACAAGTCTAACAGGGACATCTTGGACGTCCATTATCTTCGTGACTACTTGGAAAGCATTGGGGGAACGATGAGTCGCTCGCTTCAACATCGGACGATGGATTGGGGACGAGAATATTTCTGGAACGAAGCCTCATCTATACGTGACAGGATACGCGACAGGGAGGAAAGGGCTTCTAAAATAGAAGGACCCATCGCAACAGCCGTTGCTCTAAAACGACAGAAAAAGGTGACGTTTGAGCTTCCAATCGAATCGTCGGAAGATGAGAGGCTGAAAATAGCCGGAGAACTGCCGGACGTCTATTCGATCAATGCGCGAAGAGCTCCGAAGCCACAGAGATCGCCTGGACTGCGAGCTGTGAGTGAAGGTGACGCTCCTCAAGATGAAGCGGATGTCGTGCCGGCCGGGAAACGTGTCATCTGCAGTGTTGGAGGCGTGAAGGCTGTGACCGGTGGCTACATCGATTGTTGTCCGTCGGAAATGTTAGCGGATACTGGGGCCATTGCGAGTCTCGTGAATCAGCGCGTGCTGGTACGACTCGGCAGGGCGTCGGAACCTCTCAAACCCTATAGCGGAAGCTTGGATAGTGTTTCGGGGCATGCGATCCGTGTACGCGGTGTGATTAACCTTCCTGTGACACTTGGAACGATAGAAATGACGCTTCCGTTCGTAGTGGTCGACCACTTGTTCGTAGATGCCATTTTGGGAACGGACTCGTTACGCTCGTTCCGTGCCGTTATCGATCTCGAGGATCAATCGATGACTCTGAAGGGAACTGGAGATGTAATCCCGCTGGGCGTCACGAGAGTAGAAGAGACTTATGCCGCCACGGTGACCTCGACTGTGCAATTGAAGCCGGGTCATTTAGCTCTAGTCAAGTCTAAAGTTCAGGGAACGATGAAAGATCGTTCCACAGTTTTGGTCGAAGGCGTTCCTGGAACGGACGAGAACTTACGAGTTGCCAGAACCTTGTGTACGGTGATGAATGGAACTGTCTTAGTGGAAGTCTGCAATGCGTCTACCGAAGAAGTTGAAATCCCATCGGGTGCGTATGTGGCTGCGGTGACCCTCGTTCCAAAATCGGCTTTTGGTGTAAATGTTCAAAGTGGAACGACGGATGAAGTTAGTGCCGTGATAAGTGCTACCGAAAGGAACGAGAATACTGAAGAAGGAACCGTCGAAGCAGAGATGGCTGCCGCTATGCAGAACGATGAGGACGATGATTTCAAAGTGGACTTCCATGATTCGTCACTTGGAGCTGAACAAAGGAGACTTTTCGTGGAAATGTTGAAGGATATGAAGGATTTATTCGTCGAGACGTCCAAGAAACCGGGACGAACGGACCTTCTGAAGTTCAGCATCGATACTGGAACGAGTACGCCCATAAAGCAACCTCCGTATCGAGTCTCGAAGGCTGAAGGAGATGTCATGGAGGCCGAGATTCAAGAATACCTGGAACTTGGCTTGATTCGACCGTCGAATAGCCCATGGGCTAGTCCCGTGCTAATGATTCGGAAACCGGACGGCGGAATCCGTTTCTGCATCGATTACCGGAAGTTGAATGCTGTCACGATAAAGGATAGCTACCCTATGCCTTTAATCGACGACATTTTGGATGTCCTTGGGGACGCTAAGCTATTCTCTACTATGGACATCGCGTCAGGATATTGGAACGTTCCAATGGAACGTGACAGTATCGACAAGACTGCTTTCACGAGTAAATTTGGACTCTACGAATGGCTTGTTATGCCTTTTGGGTTGTGTAACGCCGTTCCTGCTTTCGAACGTCTAATGGAGAACGTGCTGGTCGATCTGAAGTGGAGGACGTGCCTTGTTTACTTGGATGATTGCGTGGTGTTTAGTGATGACTTTCCTACTCATCTAATCCGGGTGAGACAGGTTTTGGAACGATTCCGTGAGGCTGGGTTTAAGCTGAAGATGAAGAAGTGTCACTGGGGACGTGACCAAGTAGCGTTCTTGGGTCACATCGTGACACCTACCGGAATCTTGCCGAACCCGGAAAAGGCAAAGGCTGTGATGAACATCGAGAGACCCCATGATCTTCATACGGTCCGTGCCTTCCTTGGACTAACCAGTTACTTCAGACGGTACATACCTGGGTTCGCTGCTATTGCCGCTCCTTTGGAACGACTGAAGCAGAAGGAAGTTGACTTCAAATGGAACGATGATTGTGAAGTGGCGTTCCGTCAACTGAAACGGGCCTTGGTGAAGCCTCCGATACTGGTATATCCTAACTTCAAGAAACGGTTTAAGCTCTACGTTGATTCGTCTCATTTGGCCGTGGGTGCTTGCCTGATGCAAGAAGTTGACAAACGTGACCGAGCGGTGGCTTACGCTAGCAAGATGTTGGTAGGTTCACAGCGGAACTGGGTCAACAAGACGAGTGGAACGACGGAAATCGAATGCTGGGGAATTGTTTGGGCAACTCGGAAGTTCAAGTGTTATCTTGATCACGGTGAATTCGACTTGTTTACGGATCATCAAGCCCTCACGTGGATCTTTAGTGACAGCACGAGGACGTCCAATGCTAAATTGGCACGATGGGCCGCGGAACTATCGCAGCTGAGGTTTAAAGTGTATTACAAACCTGGGACGTCAATGGGTCATGCGGATGGACTATCGAGACTTCATCATCGTCCTGACAAGGGGATTATTAGTGCCATTTCGATGAAGGATCTCTTGAACGAGGATCGGAACGATCCTCCGGACAAGAAGGGAACGATCCTTGTGGAGCAGACCGAGAACTGGAACGAGACGGACGGTTCAGTTCCAGTCGGGGAGACAACAGACGGTGTTGTCTCTAGTGGGGAACTCACCCAGGAAGAGCAGGAAGAAGAACTGCAAGCGGGTGCTCCATCTACACTACCGTCTGCTGTCGATGTCTTTGGGTTGGACTATGGTAAGTTCATGGAGGAACAGGAACGAGTACCGTGGATGCGTGCTATGAAGGCGTTCCTGAAAGACGGTGCTCTTGCTCTGGATCCGCAACTAAGAGTGACAGTCCTGAAGATGTCTCCGCATCATTTGATGAAGAACGAGGTCCTCATGCGCCGTGTGCATTTGGGGGTTCGTGCCGGTCCTGCTCGGACCGTGACCGTTCCGGTCGTTCCATTACCGTTTATCGAGACCGTTTTGCACTATTGTCACGCTGATATTTTCTCGGCTCATTTGGGAAAGACTAAAACGTTGGATAAGGTGAGACGCCATGCTTACTGGCACGGTTGGCGAAAGGACGTGGTTGAATACGTGAAGGAGTGTTCTATTTGCAGTGGTGGTAAAGGTCGAAGGCCTTGGCGGGCTGGTCTTATGCAAAGAATGCCTGTCCAGGAACTATCGGGACCGTTCTCGTTGCTAGTAGTGGACGCTGTTGGCCCACTGGTTGTCACACCGCGTGGAAATAAGTATATCTTGGTGTTTGTGGACTACTTCACGAGATGGGCTGAAGCTTTCGCGGTTGCGTCACTGGACACGATCTCTTTCGTCGATGCTATGATCGAGGGTGTAATTTGCAGACATGGCGTTCCAGAACGATTGCTTAGTGACCGAGGAACGAACTTCACGTCTGATTTGGCACGATCACTATATCAGACAGTAGGGATCAAGAAGTTGTTTGGAGCGGCCTATCATCCTCAAACTCAAGGACTAGTGGAGCGATTTAACGGAACATTATTGGGGATGCTTAAGATGTTTGTGAATGAGACCCAGACCGATTGGGACATTTATTTGCCTCGGGTCTTGTTGGCATACCGGACTGCGTATCACGAGGGTCTAGGAGACACTCCTTTCTTCAGTTTATATGGTCGTGACCCGGTTCTACCTATCGACTTAGCCTTTCTCAACACTGGAAAAGACTGGAAAAGCAACGAGGTTGCTGCGTACAGGAGGAAGTTGTACTTGTCGTTACGTGACTCAAGGCGTCTAGTGGAACGACAGCTACTAAAGGCTCAAGATCGACACGAGCAGCGTTTGGGTAAGCAAGTCAAGGTCACATATGAAGTGGGGGATCCCGTTTGGGTCTATCAGTATTTCAGAGCGAAAGTCGGTGAAAACAAGACGAAGAAGTTGGCGTTCTCTTGGCACGGTCCGTACCGTATTGTCGGCCAAGTCGGGGAGAACGCCTACAAGATTGCGATACCCAGACATCCTGACAAGGTTGTTACGGTGAATGTGAATCGGTTGAAGCGCTTCCGTGGTCGTTGGAGTCGACCGTTCGCTGATGATATTCCTGAAGGTTCGACCGAGAACGTGACTACCGAGAACGTGACTGATGAGAACGTGACTACCGAGAACGTGACTGATGAGAACGTGACAGTCAGTGCAAGAGAAGGAAGCGACATGCGTACGGAGCCAGGACCATTGCAGGAGGATGATCTACCTCCATCGAGTTTTGTGGAACGTTTGTCTATTGGAGGTGAAGAGACTGCTTTTGCTGGTGTCTCGTCGCCTATTGTGGATATTCTTGCGAAGAAAATGGAAAAGGGCGAGCTTCAGTACCTGGTACTGACAGCTACCTACGAGACGTTTTGGCTGTCACGAGCTGCTCTAGCTCCGGAGTTCGGAACGTTAATCACTGCCTTTGAAGATGCAGATCGTAAGAAGAAGGGTTTGCCGGAGTTACGTCGGAGCGCCAGGTTGGTCGAAGCCAACGCTGACGTGGACGACGCGGATGTGTTGTTCTAGCTGGTCACTTGACCGGTTGGAACGAGTGGAGTGTGATGACTTCACTCTAATCGGTATTTGAGAACGAGAGAATCTCAAGATACTGGGTTGTATTGCTGCATTTTACATATGAGAACGAGATGAGCATGGAAACTTTGGGTTCCAATTTGGAAGAGTTGTTACGAGACGAGATTGTCTGGAACGAGACAAGGTTGGAACGAATAATTTGGAACGGCGCGTCTAACATTGATGGAACGATGGTGATTTGTGAAAGATTGTGGAACTATAAGAAGTTTAGGGACGCAAAATTATTCTGAGGCAATGAACTGATAGTCGGACGACTACTTCTCGCGTTAGCTGGAAGACTACTTTTTGGTGGCTTTCTCTTTCTCGGTAACAGCTTTCTCGTTGTCTCCTTCGTCGTCAGCCTCCGCCTTGTTGTCTTCGTCCTCTTCGTCCTCGTCCTCCTCGGCCTCTTCGTCGTCCTCAACCGCTTCGTCTCCATCTTCTCCGTCGTCAGCGTCGGCTTTGACTTCCTTAGAGTCGGTAACAGTGGAGGTCTCGACAGCAGCGGCAGGATCGGCGGCTTTAGTCTCGTCTTCGTCCTCCTCTTCGAGATCGGACCATTCGGCACGCTTGACCTCCGTCTTGGTCGGACCACGGACTTCGGGAAGTTGGTACGTGCCATTCTTCAACTCTGTCGCGACGGTAAGCTGGGTCTGCTTCACGGTAGCGTCGCTGATGAGGGTCCTCCAAGGTTCGTCACTCTTCGACCCTACCCACGTGTCCTTGGGCGTCACTAACGATTGGAGGTCGAGACGAACGCGTGCCAGAGCCACCATGGACAGCCGATTGGCCGGCTTAGCGGTAGGGACCAGAGCCTCCGTCGTCTCCAGGAGGGCGCGAATGCTTGGGTAGCCGTAGGCGTCGATCTGCACGGGTTCCAGTGCATTAGCGATCGTGGCTTCGTATCGTTCCGGATCCTTGTCTTCGAGGGAGGTGAGAGCGTCGGCTAGAGGTCCATCGTAGTGCAGCGTCTTCTTATTGTCTCGGCCGGGCTGGCCGCCCATCCAGAACATCAACGGGCACTTATCGAGGAGCGTGAGAAAGGCATAGAAGCCCCAAGTCTCAATGCACAAGCTCATGAAGGCGACTCGGGCTTGAACAGCTCGCATCTTTGCCTTCCGGCGGTTATTCTGCGCCGTCTCCGATGCCAAAGGCGCGTACAAAGCCCACTCCCAAAAGGCACGCCGATGCATCATCCAGAAACGCCAATGGGCACGATACACAGCGCGGAAACGGATAGGATTGTACCATTGAGGTCGTCCGGTCCACGGGAAGGCGATACACCAAGGCTTCTTTCCCGCTGCTTCGGCCTTGGCGAGGATCGAGTAAACGGCAGCCTTCACGGAGTCTGATGCGTCAGGATTCAAGTCGATCAACGCCTTATACTCCGCGGACGGAACGAGTGGAGATGGTGACGGAGCAGGCTTGTCACTACTGCGTAGTTTCTTGGTCGTCTTGACAGGCGGTGGTCCGCTACGGGTTTTTCGCTTTCTACGGGTGGTCTTCTTCGCAGACGAAGTGGCTGAAGCGGTGGGCGACTTGGCAGGCGACGGTGCTGGAGCTGAGACTCCGGGCTGCGAAGGCAGAGCGACTACGGGACCGTGCAGAGAAACTGGAGACCGTTCCTCTAACAAGTCATCCACAAGTTGGTCCAGATGCGCTAGACCTGTAGATAGGCCGTTGCCTTCCAAGTGTCCTCGTAACTTGGTCCAGAACTCCCGCTTGATGGCCTTGGCGTCGTCGCCTGGCGTTCCATGTTCGTCGTAGTCGAGTGCTGCGTCGAAGAAGGCCTTGAAACGCGTGTGCTCTGCTGCTGACAGACGCTTGGACATGGCGAAAGAGAGGCTGTTGTCGTCGAGAAATGCTCGCTGCTGGGATAGTTGGAAACTGACGGATAAGTTTCTCTCGAAAGGTTAGTGGCTGACGGAAGGGACACGTCGGAGAAAAAGACGTTAGCGACTGGGTGTAGAAATGGAACGACGTGAGAGATAACGATTTGGGTGACTCGTGACGACAGTTGGGACGAGGATGCTAACGGACAACACTGGCTGGATCTCTCAGTCTTAAGCGGCGTCATTTGAGAATGGCGGAAGTACTGGAGAAGTGGTTTCACTGGAAGGATGTGGTGTGGTCGACTGTTAAGCTCCCCGAGATGGAGACTGGAGCGATGTTGGGCTGTGCTGTGGCTGGTATCGCGGTGTGGGTTGTCACGACTCCTTTACGGAACGTGGGATGGACATTAGGTGCTAGTGCGCTGGATTGCGGTACTACTATCTGTTTCTTTTGGTACACTTGTAGTGACAGATTTGTCACTACGGTGCGTGGCGCGAACGCGAAGGCACTGCCTCCCAGGGAATACGCGTGTATTTTGGTCACGTTGTTGTTCCTCGTTCCTATGGCGGTACTCCGGAACTACGAATCTCGATTTGGAATATTTGGACGATTGTGCCTTAGGTGGTGCGAGGCGTGGCATCACTCGTTCTGCCTCTTCGTTCCTGATGTGGTGCAGCTTATCTGGACGTCTTCCTGTCGTTACTTGAGGGCTATGGCTGAAAGCTGTGGTTGCCTCGATTGATCGTGTGGGCGAATATCTAACTGGTGTCTATCTCGTGATGCAACTGCTTATGTCTCTCATGTTCTACTTGCCACGCATGCTGTATGAGGGCGTGGAGGGCGTACTATGCGGATGGATGGGCGTCGCATTTGTTTCGTTACTAGTTGACGTGGTGCTGGAATTCTCGATCGCTTGTCTCTATTGGAACGCGTCGGTGCTGACGCTGGGTTGCTATAGTCACGCTACGAGGTGTTATTGGGCCTCGCAAGCAGGTGGAGTCGATCGATCTGGCATTTCAACGGCTCAACAAGGGTGGACTAAGCTCGGGAATAAGAAAGAGCGCCGGGAAGGGAGAGAGAAGGCCAGCCTCGACCTTTTGCGTGGTAGTCCGAGAAGTGGAACGTCGTCGGTGGAAAGAGATTCAATCGGAGCTTCGATTGGAACGACACCTGTCGTTCCGGATTCGACGACCACCACTGCCGTCGGACATGCTGAAGGGAACGAGGCTCGGCGAGGACTCCGAGCGTCAGTCGGGGAGAATTGTCACGGTCTACGGCTGGCAGAAGGACTGGCTATTCTGGACGAGTGTTTCCGACAGTTTAGTGCACGGCAGAAGCTTAGTGCCTCGTCTGACTATCCCGTCTCTACTACTCAGACGGCCTCGTTCCAAGTCTGACGTGGAACCAAGGAATCCAGACAGTGGGAGGGTAGTGAAGTTGGGAGTGATGTCGGTCAGGATGGGGACTATTAGGAGATACCTTCGGAGGTAGGAGAGCAGGTAGGGAAGCTCTCAGTCGTGATTTTCCTTCTTTCAACAGAAGTGCTCAAGAAACAGAAACAAGAAACAAGTTAATACATTTGCTTTACTTTTACGTATAAGTTCCTACGTCGCCGGCTTACATAAGATACACGACCCCGACGAGAGAAGGAGACCGCGACATCCGCATTTCTGAAAACGACAGACATTGCTTTTATAACTTGTACATGTAGAAAATTACCCTGGGTACAACACTTTGGTTGCAGTACCTACTGAAAGTCCTTTACCAAGATGATTGAAAAAGCCTTGCTACATTTCGACCAAACTAAAATCCACCAATTAAAATCGAAGCAGATCGAAACAGCGATCACAATTCCTCTACGCTTCTAAGAAATGGACCTATTCGGCTCAAAACAAGCCCTTAAAACGTAGCAAACATTGTTAGATCATCGCTACACAATACAAAATAGATACTGTTCTGAATGATACGTCGTTAATATATAAGTATCCTGTGATCACAACACTTATTTTCTGTCCGTATTTAGAAAAAAGTGTTTTATTAATAAGGTACATGTAGTCCCCAATTCCAGCTGCTCACGGGAGATTACCGTACCAGTAAATCATCTCAAACATTGGAACAGTACTACTGCGCACACCGTACTTTGTTAGTAGTGCAGTGATGATGTATCGTTAGCAAGTCACTAGCCTAATATTTCATACAAGCTCAGAAGTTGGCAACGCTTTCGCGAGAGGACTTTCGCTAGCCTGAACATGAGTGTCACAGGCCGCTCGGGCAGTAGAGAGACGCTATCTCGAATGAGTACAGTAGAGTCTACTGTGTCTACTGTAGACCGGAACACTGGTCGATCCCAACTGTTGGTCGCAGCAAACACATGAATTTAGTACCAGTAGAGAGTAGGTTACGATTAAAAACCAGGCGGTGGTGAGCAGGCGCGAAAAGCATAGCTGTATCAAGCCCGAGCGGGTGATTGCGAAGCACGGCCGCTCGGTATTTGCGTCGGCGGGTCCAAATGGGAGCCCACCAGTCGGCGTCGAATAATACGTCCTAAACGAGCCCTAAAATGTCCTATTTGTCCTAAAATTACAATTGTTTTTAGCATGAGATTTGTGAAGTAAGATATAACGTCTCCTGGCATCTAAGACGCTAAAAGCAAACTTCATATTTTAAGGTAGTGCTGGCAGATACTTTAAGCGACGACTACTCGTCCTTGTGCGTATGGGGCATGGAGACAAC
>NW_003303652.1:46806-48536 GCF_000142945.1 Phytophthora infestans T30-4 | reverse complement strand
ACGAAAACGCCACCCCGACGACCGACTACAGCCTTGAATGTAGCGGCTCGGATGAAACTACCGACGGGTCTCAACCGACCGTATCGACTTCAACATCGGGTTCGTCCAACCTGACTCCTACAACCACCACCACCCCTACCACATCCAGTAGAATGAGTGACCAAGCCTCGTCGTCGAACACTGTGACGTCCGCGCCATCAAGCGGGTTTGGAGACGTCGTCGACCAGAGTTCATCCCAGGCAGCTCAGACTCCGTCGGTGGCTTCGTCCTCCAACACAGCGCAGTCACCAGAATCCTCTTCGAACACGGCCCAATCTAACGCTTCATCTTCGAGGCAAGAAGGCTCCGATGTCACCCAAACCTCCACTAACAGCACCAGCAGCGGTGAACACGCCACCTTTGGAGCGGTGACGTTCAAACCCGGCGAGTGCATCATTGGCAAGCCCGATAAATACCGATATTTCGTGGATTTGGGAAAAGCGAATTGGTCCCGATGCCCCAAGACGCGACGCCAATTGGAACGTCATGAACAACAAAAACTGGATCATGGACCACATCGTCAAGAACAAGGGTAAACTCAACTACTGTGTCCGATGGAGCAGTACTAAAACGCTCTCCAAGACCGTGGCTTCCAAGTTCAAAGCCATGCTTGAGCGTCAGTACGCAGCGTGGAACCACTGGCTTATCGGCTACGACTGCTGGTCTTTTAACGAGATCAAGATCAACATCGTTGGCTTCGCTGTGAAGGAGGCGTCGCTGCTTGATTGGTCAGACGATTCTCTTGGCGCGATTACGGTTGCGGATCTCGACTCGGATGGTGTTTCGCAATGCGATCAGAGCTGTTACCGATTCTACGACAATGGTGCCGGCTCATGGTCCGACACCAGTTCGTGCAAGGGCGAGCCGTTCGATATTTCCTTGTGGCCGAAGCAAGGTCTCGAAGGCGGCTTTGGCTATGACTGGGGTCAGGAGGTGAATCTGGAGAATATGCTACAGACTATTGACGAGGAACAACTTGTCATCGTGGCCCACGAAATCGGCCACGGTTTCGGACTTCCTGACTTTTACGAGGAAGCGGATAAGCCCAATGACTAGTGGCTTAACTGTATCATGATGGCGGGTAGTTCCATGACCGTCACGGATAGCGACGGCTGGATGCTGCGTCGTGTCCTCGAGCACTTGAAGCCTCGCTATAACTTTTAAGTGGATAGAAAACTGCGTGTTGTGGTGCTCGTGCAGTGTATTTTACCTGGGTATTTCGAAGAACGTTGTAAAAGAACTTTAAAATTGATGTTCATGATAGTATCACACACGTTCGTGATAATAGCACAGCAAATCTCTACTGTTATATCTAGGACAAAGGTCGCAATCGTATTTTCCGGCGAACCATGCCCGTTCGAAAGCCGTAATTATCAAGTTTCGGGTGACCATGACCAATAATTTACAGTGATGTTACCCGAGGCCGACACAAGCAGCATTCACCTGGGAGACATCACTGGTACAGAGCATGATCAGTTTTACATTACAATTCTTCTGAATTAAAGTAAAAATGCTGTTTCTGAAATGACACGTTTAGAGAAGAAAACCCACTATTTTGAATACGACAATCCAATGTAGAGCATTGACTCGCCTGCTTGAACTGTGGAAACTCTGGAAATAAAATACAGAGAATGACCCCAAGATGACATCGATGTCGATTTGTCATAAACGACCACGAGCGCCTCGATTTA
>NW_003303652.1:39880-46621 GCF_000142945.1 Phytophthora infestans T30-4 | reverse complement strand
ATTCCATTTTTTGGGGGCTCCTTTCCATAGCTTAAAAACCCATCAACCATTGGCTCCGAGATTTAGTTCAGATTTGCATTCTATTTGATCATAGTCTTCGATCCACGTAGTTTTTTTCAGAGTTATTTCATATAATTATCGTTGAACGAACAGCAAACAGCGGGTAGATTACATGTTTAATCGCTTACCTACCTACTTTACGATGCATGTACAGAGCTGACTCGTGAACACGCACCGTAAGTAAACTCGTACCTCATGAGCTATTCAAAAGTCATTGTCCACTTTTCAAGTATGGCGCCACACCGGTTTTCACGCTCATCTGCCCTACTGCTTTCGGCCACCTTAGCTGTCACGTCTTCCGCCATTGACTTTAGCCGTCCGGACGACAGTTTGGCTCCAGGCGCCGTTTTGCCGGGCGGTGAAACACCTACAGCGGATGCCGCTACAGAGAACACGAACTCCCCAATGCAATGGGAGGCTTCATCCTCTGGCTTTGTGCCCGTCACGGCTCCAATTGTTACCTCTAGAGGCAGCGGAGGCTGGTCTCAGCCAACAACACCGGATACACCTTCGGTCTGGATGCCAAGTAGTGGTCACTCCAGTGGCACCAGTAATCTTGATTGGATCCCCCCCTACCCAAGTAGCGACGGAAACAACGTTTGGACGTCACCGACATCAAGTGAAAGTGGTGATCACGCTTCAAGTGGTAGCGTAAACCAAGGCAGGATGCCGACAAGGGTCCAAGGCAGCGGGAAAACGACTCCAACCACGTCCTATGAATCTGACGAGCAAGGCTCCTTGGACACGCCCACCTCCGGAGGGGCTGAAGAGGCAGCTCCAGCGACGTCGGTCCAAGGCCCGTCACAGGCAACACAAATCTCTCCGACGGCGTCCTCTTCTAGCACGGAGTCATCATCAAACACTACCCCTTCCTCCAATGCTGACTCAACGACGACGACGACTCAGTCCACGGCATCGCCGTCTTCAACGACCCAGGAAGGTTCGGATACCACGCAGAACTCCACTAGTACCAGCGAGCATGCTCCATTCGGAAAGGTAACGTCCAAACCCGGCGAGTGTGTCATCGGCAACCCCGACAAATACGTAAGTGCGGCCGATATTTCGTGGATTTGGGAAAACCGAATTGGTCCCGACGCACCCAAACGCAATGCGAACTGGAACGTCATGGAGAACAAGAATTGGATCATGGACCGCATCGTCAAGAACAAGGGTACGCTCAATTAATGCGTCCGGTGGGACAGTACCGAAAAGCTCTCCAAGACTGTGGCTTCCAAGTTCCAGGCCATGTTGGAGCGTCAATACACCGCATGGAACCGTTGGCTAATCGGATACGGCTGCTGGCCGTACAACGAGATCAAGATTAAGGTTAGCTATTTTTGGGGTCGTTTACGGGTAGGGCCTGATAATTGGGTCAGGCGGGTTTCCTGACGGCCCTACCAAACACAGGACCAATTGCTAAGCTACATATTGAAGTGAAAGATATGAAGCTAAGCAGTTGGGTTAAAATGCTTAGACCACGATGGTCTGCGCGGCACGAGGTTCGTCGGCTTCAGTGTCGCATTCATCGGCATCACTGTCATTGCTGATCACATCTGCGCCCAAATTCGTAGCAGCAGCGTCCCCTTCGCTGCTAGTACCAGAGACGCCCTCGTTGTCATCATCACTGTCGACATCTACAGCCTCGTCATCTTCTTCACTGCTCGATTCTTCTTCTTATGTAGGAGGATCCTGTTGGAAATGAAACCTGACCCAATAATCAGGCCTGACCTGTATACGACCCCGTTAAAATTCTACCAAGATTAACATGGTTGGTTTTGCGGTCAAGGATGCGTCGCTGTTTGATTGGACGGACGACTCGCTCGGTAAGATCTATGCTGGCGACCTAGACGCTGATGGAGTTCCACAGTGCCCTACAGCCTGCTACAGGTTCTACGATGTGGGTATTCAGAATTGGTCGGACACTAAGGGATGCGAGAATGAGCCGTTCGACCTGTCGCTTTGGCCGAAACAAGGTCTCGAAGGCGGCTTTGGCTACGATTGGGGCCAGGGAGTCAATCTCGAGAACATGGTACAGAACATTGACGAGGAGATTCTCCACGTTGTGGCGCACGAAATCGGTCATGGTTTTGGTCTTCCCGACTTCTACGAAGAAGAAGACAAGCCGTCGAAAGACATGGCTCCGGCTATCATGATGGCCGGTAGCTCTGTAACCATTACCGACGTTGACGGCTGGATGCTGCGTAATACTCTCGAGAAGTTGAAGCCTCGCTACGCCTTCTAAGCATATGGATAATGGATAGACACTACTGTATGCTTGTAGCACCGACGATTTAGTACCGGTACTTCGTAGTACCAGTACTGTGATCTGGCAGGTTGGTGGAGATTTTGTTTGTAGTCCTGTTGCCAATAAGTCGATGTGTCCAAAGTCATTACCACTGTATTAAAAGACAATCGTACAGTGTTCATTAGATGAACACTATGCTAGACATATTTTGTCTAGCATTTGATATGAGTACACTGCTACTTAAGTACTATTTGTTTTTGCTTATGAATGCTTTCTTTAGAAATAACCAGAATAATAACAAAGTTATGGTATCTGAATTAGCAAAAATTCACACAATTCCTTTACTTCTTGAGAGTCGTTATTGTGCCAGACTGAAAACGCAAAAAATTAATTGTCAAGGAAATTTTGAGTCCCTCGTACGGTTAAATTTGTATACCCGTATACGGAGCTTTTGTGCCACTCATTTAGGGGCACTCCATTTCGAGAAGAACAGCGCCAGCAATGGATCGGCGCCAGCCTGCACGCGCGTCGAAGAAGCGGCCCTCAGAGGAAGCCTACAGCGGGGGCAGTGAGAATGACGGCTCGGACGCGAGCTGGGTGGACGACTCCGCCGTATCCAGTAGTTCCAGTGCGGCGACGTGGAGTGTCGAGGATTCAAGCGTGACTGATACGCCTGGCGAGAGAACAAGTGGAGGTAGTAGCAGAAGAGGATCTCCAGAAGTCTGTGCAGACTTAGTTGAAACGCAGTTTCAGTCCCGGGAAGCCTTTCACTCGTATCTGGACGATTATCAGAAGCAGACTTACCAGGTAAGGGCATTGATGGCACTATGTATTACATTATGAGAGTATTCAACGGGTTTGACCAATTTACTGTAGGTTTTTAGAGTGCGATCAACTAAAAGCGTGGCAGAACGGAACAGGCTAATCCAGAAGGCCCAGAAGCCGTCTTCAACGCTCATCCCAGAGGCATGGTGTACGTACGCAAAGACGCTCATTTGCACGCATGGCGGCAAGTACAGATACCGTGGTAAAGGGAAGAGGCCACGTCAGGAAGTACGCCCGATCGAGTGCAAGGCCCAGGTGCGAGGCGTTGACTGTCGGTCACTGCCGGTCACAGTCGGTTGTAGTCTGGCACTGTCGGTCACAGTCGGTTACTGATCGGTACTTTATGTAACAATACTATTCAACAGCTAACGTTGCTCATGTGTGTATACAGATAAACGCTTGCGTTCAAGTGGTGAACACATCCCCTCTTCATTTTGCAGTTTGCGTCACTAAGACTGCATTATCTCACAACCACGGATTGGGGTTGCGTACGTACCACCATTATCCCGCTAATCGACTGGCTATAGAAGAAGATGTTTTGGCGACGGTCGACTCCCTCAGAAAGTCAGGCACAAAGACGCAAAACATTCTGAAATTTATCGTGGAGAACACCAGCAGCGATCCAACTCCTCAAGATGTACGAAACCTAATCCGGAAGCTAAAGAAACAAGACCAGGGCGTGTCATCTCGTTCTCAACGCATCAAGAAATGGATGGTGGACTTTTGTGCTGTTCAAGGGAACGTAGGGCATATTTTTGTGGACCCATCAGGCGGAAAGGTTCGTTTTGCGTCTCAAGTATTGTGAATCGGTCAGTTTGATTCTAAATGTGTGTGTTTGGTTTTGTAGAAAATCGCTACGTGTATTACACTACAAACGAAGCACATGATTGACATTTTTAGCAGATTCCCTGAAGTTTTAATTATCGACGCAACGCATGGTACCAACGCCTCAAAGTACAAGATTTTTTCGTTCATGGCTCATGATATTTTCGGGAAAGGTCAGTACGTACAGCACGCTATCCTACAAAATGAACGAAGTGAAACGCTGTTTTCGGCGTGTGAAGAATTTAAGAAGCAGAATCCTTCCTGGACTAAGCTGCAGTGTGTGATCGTGGACAAAGACTTTACCGAAATTGGAATTTGCAGACTGCTTTTCCAGACGTTCGTATACTTCTCTGTCAGTTTCACGTCGTGAAATATTTGCGGGAGGAGATTGCATGCCCCGACTATGGCTTCTCGGCGTGGCCAAAAAAGCAGTTGTCAATCTGTTGGTGTACGCAAAAACGGAACGGGAGTATGAAAAGCACCGACGCTACATGACACGTTTGACCTGTATTGGTACCAGCCTTGGCACCGCCACGGCTAGATCTGGTGCAATCGTGGAATCGGGTGCGGAATCTGTTGCAGTCGGTGGAAGTGTGGAGTCGGTGTCTCGGTCGGTGGAGTCTGTAGAGTCGGTGGCTCAGTCGGTGGAGGCGGTTGACCACTCGGTGGAGGCGGTTGACCACTCGGTGGAGGCGGTGGAGTCGGTGCCTCAATCGGTGGAGTCGGTGCCTCAATCGATGGATCACTTGGTGGATCATTCGGTGATGCAATTGACTCAAGTTCTTGAATTCGAACCAATTAATGCGGAATCACCTGGGTTCGAGATAGCAAGTCCATTACGCCCGCGAGGCCGCCCGAAGCAGAAGGCAAAGACTAAGTAAGCGAAGAGGAATGTATCTATCCTAATGGCACAAGATGATTCGATACTTCACGACCAAGGTATGAGCCTCAAAACAGTCCAGGTTCTCCTTTTAAATGAACCTACCTACGCATCATGTGCTGAGCCGCTACACCGATTCCAGCTATTTGTTTTTGATAAGAAGATGAAGCCCCCAATGCCCTACGTTATTTCGAAGATACCGGCTAACAAAGTTATCATGGATCCAATCGACATTTCTCGTATTTTGGCCAAAGAGATACTCCAGCGAGCGAGCAAAAAGGTAGTTACCCTACAAAAGAAGCACAAGGAATTGCCATAGCTAGACTTTGCAGTTGATTTTCCTGGTCTATTTGTAATCGGGATGCAGACACTGTATACCATTGAAGATATGGCATCAAGCAGTCAAAGAGCTAAACAATATCGAGAGAGCCGTAAAATGGATCTCAGAAATTGATTTCTCGCTGGACATTTCGCCTGTACGAACCAGATGCAGAATTGGCGTCAAAACTAGAAGCAATTCCGATTTTCTCTGAAAGGGTAAGCACTTTGCATAATTTAAGGGTAGCAGCAACTGACACTTTGTATACGTATTTTGTAGATTCGGATCGTTGACTTTGCATGCAGATCACTACTTAGTGACACTGCGTTGGCAGAGGCAATGGCAAAGCTATTTGGTCAGCAAGAGGAAGTCATGACTGTTGACCCAGCGATATGGGGTATCGTGGAGAGAGGAAATGTGAGCATTCCAGACGAAGAGTTAAAGCACTTGTTCAGTTGTATTACTGGGCGAATTTTACTGCTTCCAGTGAACTGTAACGGCACGCACTGGGGCGGTATCATGATCAACACAGCTGATACAACTATCAAGTACTATGATTCCATGAGCAGCAGCTACACTGGTACCCTTAGAGTACTAGCGCACAAACTTGTGCAACACATGCCGGCTACACCAGGACGTTACAGAGTGGTTCCCTATGTTGCGGATGCTGGAGTCCAACTAGACAGCTACAACTGTGGGGTGTACGTTCTGCTTGCATTCGAAACGTTCTGTAGCGGAGAAAGCACAGGTGAATTGAGTAAGAAGGCACTGCAGTACCAGCGTTATCGCTACTTGCAGATGTGCATGTGAAGCAATACACTTTGTTTAACTTAAATTAATAGTTGCTGTTAAAACACATTGTGTCGGAAACATCACAGAAAGGTTGGATTCGTCCTTGAGGTTAACATCGGCCTTGAGGATGACTTCGCTCTAAAAACACTAAGTGCTCGTATCCGGATTATACAGCATATACAAGAAGGGTGAATTTCTTCGTCGGGCACAATCGGTCACGTCGTCACGAATGGCTCGTCTTCGTATATTTCAGTCGGTCACAATAACGCCTGCCTTACTTCTTACCGTGATTGAGTGTAAATGGGGCAGTTTACAAAAGTCACTTGCTATCAGCAATATTGCTCCAATTTTATGTTCACGTTTCATTTGACAAAGAGCGTTTACTGTACAAGTGTCTCACTATTAATAAAACCGAATTTTACGGTAGCGGATTTCACCGATTAAAAGCCCTATATTTGTACCATTTTGAAAACAGGTACCAAAACAGGTACAGTACAGCGAGCCGCCCCAAAATGTTTTCTCAAACCAGACTACACATATTGGTTTTAGCCAATCAGCCACGATTATTGCCATGCACGGATGCAAGCTATTCTTAATAGAACCCCTTCTCGAATACTTAGTCAAACATCGCGGCCTACTGCCGCCCGAAGCCGTGTGAAGTCTGAGCGCGGCCCGGTTCCCGCCCTCGGCGCTGCGCGCCAGGGGGAAGCCTTTCAGTATGCACCCCCACCCCCGACTATCAGAAAACCCGATGAAAACCATTCAGTGACCCGGGTCTGGATTTTATAAGTACCC
>NW_003303652.1:31791-39547 GCF_000142945.1 Phytophthora infestans T30-4 | reverse complement strand
TGGATAAAGCCGATTTTTTCGGCTTTATCCATTCCAGTTACTTAGTGCATATAACACAGTACATCCCTCAACTCACTGACCTTCGTCCTCGCAAAAGTAAGCGTCACTGTTTCGTTCGCTCATAGAGTGGGTCGTCCCCTAGTGCGTCCGCCCTTACGCCACTTGGAGTGGTCTGCCATAGAACGTGGTTGCGCTGGCATGCACCATGCCCCCCCCCTTTCAGCTCATGTGTGCATTTATCGCCTTGGCCTCCTTTACAAAACGTCACGCCAGATGAAGATCGGTTCGAAACATACTTAAGTAAGCCAACGTCCACTGTTGTGCTCATGTACTGATCTCATCTTGTGCTCGAAGATAACAGGCGATTGTCCTTCGCGCAGCAAATCTTCGTATTTTTTCAAGTCGTATGAATGGTGAAGAGCTCACGAACATTGTAGAAACGGGAGATATCTGGTGTCCTGACTCAAGTGTCAATCACATACGGTACCGCTTTTAATAATTGTGAAGCTTGATGGAGTAGGGCTACACTCATGTACAGTAGAAAAGTCTTCAAAAGCAGAGCTACAGTACTGTACAAGCTTCTTCATTGTCACCTGCCAGGTAGATTATCAGCAGTCGTGTCAGCACTTCTTGCCGTGTGGGTGAGTGTAACACATGTACATGTGCAAATCAGGAAAGAAAATACTCGCACTCGTAATTGGAGAGCAGATGTCGCCGAAGCGTTCCTTTACACACCACTGACGTTCAAACACAACAACGACATGACCCTGACGTCGGAACCGCGGGGGCTATCTACATTTTTTTTTTCGTAAGACGCTTTTGTCAAAACTCTCAATTTCGCGGGGGAAGTGCATTTCAAAAGCACATTTGCAGCAAATTTGGAGTCAGCCGAGCCAAAGCAACCGCGTCATGTGGTGAGTATTCGCTTTTTTCGAGCATGCTGCATGTATTGCTAAAACTCTCAGGCATCCTGTATCCGTCGTATGTTGCAACAAAATGCTGAAGCTGTCGTGTGTTGCGTCAAGTGATTAGACTGCAAGACGGTCTACTAAACTTAAGACTAAACAACGGTTGGTATCTCAGTTTCCAGAGCTCAAATGACGTTACAACAGTTGTAAGAAACTGTCAACTCTACTCTGGCTTACAGCTTGATCTTGTAGTAGTCACTGACTGGAATGTGCTGCGCAGGTCCGTAGAAGTCCAAGAACACAATGTGCTCGATCTCCATTACGTAGAAGCTGAAGTCGTGATGTTTCGGCCAATGTTTCATCTGTGGATGTCTTCACAATGCATACACCTTTTGTCAAAATCTGTAGCCTTGCTAAAATCCCTCCAATATTTCGTACTTGGAGAAGACAGCACGTTCAGCATAGTTCCGTTGGTTTTCGTTTACTGGCACAACTCTCCCGGTCATTGAGAGCCGCCAGCAGGTTGGATCTTCGGCGTCCATGAGGCAAGCTTTCGCACCCCCTTGTGCCTTTGACAAAGCTATGGTCGCGCTCGGATTCGCCTTCAAGTCCATCGCTGCATACGATGTGGTAGTTTATAACCAGTCTCTTACGACGTAGCATAGCGTTTCTCACCTGTGAAGTCATCAACTGACAAGTAGAAGAACAGAGTTCCTGTGGCGTCCTCCTTGGCCACACCAACGCCATCTAAAGACACTACCGTCAACGAACTATTGTCTACAGTGTGCACTTATGTTGTCACCGTCTTACCGCTGTAAGAAACGACGTTTGCAAACGCTGCGCTCCCGAAGGTGACGGACGTCGTTGCCATTATCCCCCAAACGTTCTCATGCACGAGCATGCGCGCGTGTTTGGCGTGAAGTTTAGCGAACGGGCCGCTTTCCGCCTCATCAGGAACCAGTGACGTTGTCTCGACGCTGTAGATCTCACTTCCAGCAGCGCCAATCAACAGGCAAAGCAACAAACAGAGTGCGGACGGAGACATCGCAGAGTTCTTCTTAATTCGGAAGTGAATCAATGAATTAACAGTAAAAAGAAAAGATCTGATTGGATAATGGCATCAAGCTTGTCAACTTCAACATCGAATTTCCTTTTTTTTCTTGATATTCTTGCCACGCAGCGTAGTCTAAGCCTGCGCGACAGTGATCGTCTGGTGGAGAGTGTATGTTTGTCCGGCGGGTAGCGCCTGCTTCTGCGAGACGCGGCCGGGCTCGACAGCGAGCATGTTGATGTACTCGTCAGCGCCAAAGTCCTTGAAGGTCTTGGTTAGCTATTTTTGGGGTCGTTTACGGGTAGGGCCTGATAATTGGGTCAGGCGGGTTTCCTGACGGCCCTACCAAACACAGGACCAATTGCTAAGCTACATATTGAAGTGAAAGATACGAAGCTAAGCAGTTGGGTTAGAATGCTTAGACCACGATGGTCTGCGCGGCACGAGGTTGGTCGGCTTCAGTGTCGCCTTCATCGGCATCACTGTCATTGCTGATCACACCTGCGCCCAAATTGGTACTAGCAGCGTCCTCTTCGCTGCTAGTACCAGAGACGCCCTCGTTGTCATCATCACTGTCGACGTCTACAGCCTCGTCATCTTCTTCACTGCTCGATTCTTCTTCTTCTGTAGGAAGATCCTGTTGGAAATGGAGCCTGACCCAATAATCAGGCCTGACCTGTATACGACCCCGTTAAAATTCTACCAAGGTCTTGGAACGCTCGACCCACGGGTTCCAGATCACAGCGTCGGTGTCTTGCTTAGTCTGGGCCACTCCATTACCGATAAAACCGGATTTCTCGATGACCACTGTGCGGTCAGCAGCATTGACGCCCTTGGAAGAGACCGTCAAGGTCGACGGAGCGTTGTAGTAGATACTGTCCGTCTCAGCAGTGATGCTGAGCTCTGCATTCTGTGTCTTGTTCACCTTAGCGACCTTGTCAAAGTACTCGAGACCGGAGAGACCGGCCACCTTGGTCTTTCCGTCGCGAACGTCGTCCACGTAAATGTAGTTGTGCAGCAATGCGTGGAAGTCGATCTCCTCTGTGTGCGTGTTGTGTACAATGAGAGCCGTCTCAAGTTGATTAGCCGACAACTTGACCTCGTACTTAAGCTCGAAGTCGACAGGCCACATCTTGCGGGTCTTGTCACTCGCAGCCATAGTAAACGTAGCGACTGTAGAGCTAGCAGCGTCAGCAGCCTCTTCAACACCGGCCAGCGTCCAGTTGGTCACGCGAGCGAAGCCGTGACCAGGGAGACCTTTGGCACTTCCGAAGTTAGGGAACACGACAGGAATGCCGCCCATGATTGGGTTCACGCCGTCCAGGAAGGAATGTTTTAATAGGAAAATGACGTCGCGAGTCGGGTCTTGGGCCGCATGGAACGACTTGACATGCGCTAATTTAACTGCACGAAATTGCAGAGTACAGTGTTCTGTATTCAGTCATTTAATGATAGCTAACCAGGCGAATGGGCACATTGTATCAATTCAAGGTCGTTCTGGGGAGCTTGCAAGTCAGTTCTGACTACAGATTTGCTGTTGTGGTAAGTCTGGTAATATTGCATGTACTTGTCTTAAAGCCCGATGAGAAGAGGGGCCTTGACACTGGCCACTGGCTTGCCTTTAGACCAATTCCAGCAAGTCAGCATCCAGTCGGGGGACCCCCTTGAGTTAGAAGCAACTGATTATCAGCGCTGAAGGCCATACTGACGTAGCTTCGAGCCTGAGCATCGGCAGAGCTCAGCACTTTGCGTTTCTTGAGCGTCTTGAGGTCGAAAATACTAACAAGCGCTCGCTCGCTGCGCTCTGCAACAGCAAGAAAGCGGCGACTGGGAGTTAAAGCTGTAGCAGTGACGCCCTTGGAGGCTTCCGTGCCGGCGATAAATTTCTGGCGCTTATCGTCCAGGGAGGGTGCGGCTTATCTGCTATACAAAATCGGATGCTTTTCAATACAATTTCCATTGGATGGAAATCGATACTTCTGTATGTATTATGCAAAGCATGTGGTATTAGAACTACTATGGCTATCACCACGATGTCGTGAGTCACGCTTCGACTAGAAAAGACGCGCTGTAACGTTTAGCCCTTCGTGATGGCACTTGTTAATCAGCGCAGCCAATTGATCCACTTCCAGCAATTCCCTAGCACCATTGTTGAACTCAACCGCCCAGTTATAGACACCTCTTGGCCCAATACAATCTTGCTCAACCATTTCGCTGGGAACAGGACCTAAAGCAAATTTTAATTTAGTCAAACATATTATGATAAAAAAAGTTTAATATTACCTTCGCAGAAATGACCGTATCGGGATATCTTTTTGTCACTGTTCAGCAAAAGGATCGCTGGGAGGGTGTCATTCACAGCGACTGAGGTCGCTGCATGTAGCTGCGGAGTGCACACCGTTTTTATCACTTTGTTGTGGGATTCGATGGGGTTTTGTGACGGCAAAACACCAGGCACATAGAGCGCCCAAATACTGGCTTTCGAACCAATCTGCGTACGCTTGTTCGTTTTTGTCGCTCCAATATTTAACTATACGCTCAGCCATTGCCGTAAATTGTTCTTCGGTACGCGCTTGCTCGAGGAGGTATATATTCATCTCGACGTAAGAACTGTAGAATCCAGAGTCATTCAATAGACCAGCTTTTTCGAACGCTTTTCTGAAAAGGTGTGGATAACAATTAAGTATTTTGATACCAGGCCAGATGGAGGAAAAAGCTGTAGCAATGTAGGAAGCATGATCTTGGCTTCCGTACTTCAAAACCAAAGAATCGTTGAAGTAATCAGCGACGAATCGTTTAGCTGTAGAGAAAAACGTTTTGTAGGCAAATTCATGCTCCGTACGCACAAACATGTACATCCAAGGTACAAATGAATGTCGGTAACGGTTTCTTTCATACACAGAGCAAGAACTGCCGAGTGGTACCAGAGTCCAGCGATCTTTTATAAACGTAAATGATATACGTGGGTTAGCAGCTGTTATATATATTTTGTAATTATTTAGTAATAACACTTACTGAAATCGATGCGGTAGGTGCCATCGGTAACTCCAACGAGACCGGTCTCTCTTCGATCACAAATACATCGGTACAGATTTCGAAAAAGACGTCGCGATGTGAATATAACACCAAACGAAGTTTCTTTCCCGGTGTCACCATCAAACTTGTGGTCAAATCTGTTTAATATGAGTAATTCATTCTGAAAGTCGAGACTTTGTTGAGTAAATGCCGCCAAATCAATAATCCCCAAGCTTCCGAAAAACTTGTCAGCCGTAGTACACATGTGCGGGTGGGCCCACTCCATCAGAACTGAAAAACTTGAAATATCCCAATTGTTTTTTAGTTTCTTCTTCAGACTGACTTTTCTGTTCTTCAGTTTGATTTCGTCTGGAATCTTGGCTAACATGGTTGGGTCAAGTTTATATTTCTTCTGTAGTAGAAGTACGCATCGTTTGGACCTGCTCCACCTTGAAGAATGCTATCCACCTCTGGTTTTATCTGCATGTCAATACCAGACCTCTTTCGGTGCGTTAGCAACTGGCTATGGGTACCACTAGATTCTACTTCGTATGAAGAAGTCGTTATGGAATGAGAAGAGTTGAACTCTGAAATCTTAAGGATCCGTAGCCGACGAGAACGCGCCTCATGCGAAATGCAAGTGTAGACACTCTTGCGACGTTCTGACGGCCCATACGTACGTAGATGGATGTGTCGACACTGTGTAGCGCAGAAACAGCAACATCTTCTGTAAAATGGGTTGAGATAAACCGGAATGAAGTATGTGCGACGTTAGCAGAATCACCCTCAGGCGGCGAGACCTCTGGATCTTGTCCATCGTCGCTCATGACTGCAGTTCAGTGTCTGTTGGCGAATGCGCCGTCTCGTGTCATACCAGGATGTCTAAAAATATCAATATGTTGTAACACACACAGCTGTAATATAAATAAACGGGACAGAGTACATCAAAACCACTTGAAAAGCATCCTTTTTTTAGAGGTGTTGAGTTCAATCTTTTTTTGTATTGCAAATAATCTCTTTCCGTCCAGGGAGCACACGATAATGTGGTGACCGGCTGGATACGCCACCGTTTGGTCGTCGACGAAAGCCACATTCGAGTGGGCATCCAGTTAAAGACCGAAGATGTGGCTGAGCAGATACAAACGGTCAGTGAGGTTGCCGTCGTGAGGACTAGGAAGGACAGCGTACGCTTACCGGGGTATGAGATTGACCGTCGCCATAGCACGCACGTCGCCAGCGGACAATCGGTGAAGTTTAGGCTGAGGTCTGTCGGTTGGGGAAACGTTGCGTATTTCGTGGGCATCGCTGCGGTTTCATGCCGTGACCCAAGCGCCTTGGAATCCAACTTGGATGCATCCTCACTTCTTGCCGTTGGAAACCTCCACCAGACCAACGAGTCGTTGGCAACGATCAACGTCGCCTACCGGTATACCTACTTCGAAGTACACGTACCTGCTTACGGACGCACCGTGACGAATCAAGCACCACTTTTAATGCAGTATACTGTATGATGTACTAGCACATGTACGTTGCAGCATGTCCCGCTGCGAATCGCATGCCATAGGCACCAGGATACATGTACAAGAAGAGGCTGCGCCACTATGACTTGCCGGGCGACGATGCTACCGATAAAGACGTTGGGCCTAACGTTATCGTACGAGAAGCTGAACGAACAGAAATCATCCTTGAGTACATTACGTACCTGGTGATACCTCGCTCGGGTAGTGACTTTTGAGTCGCGACAAAGAATAGAGAAGCTGGAACTAAAGACATGTATGTGTATATTGCTCGGTTGTAGGGCTACAAGGACTTGGGCTATCTGACCTGCCGAGTGACGACCGTGCAGCTTGAGAGCTGTCACTTCCATGATGAGCTCACGGTGGATGGAACATATGTGAAGCAACTGATGCAGAACAAGTACCCGGACATATTACATGTATTGCCGGAGAAGCCACGGGTAGTGAGGGTCAAGACGAGCATTGACAATTTCGCTGCTGAGAACAACGATCCTGTGCCGTATGGGCAAGGCTTTGAAACGTCAAGAAGTTGGGTGGTTGTGGACAAAGTGATGGCATCCAGTGGGTGTTCAGCAAACGACACCTCGTCAGGGATCGACTAGCAAGACATTGAGAAGTCTGCTGAGCCTCAGGGTGGTTCTTAACCACGTCACACGTGCCATGCCATGACATTAGAAATTGAACTATGACATGGCGTGGTTATAAATATAAAAGCCCTCCCATTGCGCAATCATAAAAACTATTTTTAGAGCATACATTAATGAAGTTAAAAGGAACATGGCTTATGGCAGTTGGATTTTCTTGCCATTTCATTTACTTTAATCTCTAGCTTAGCCAACATTTATCCAATCGGATCACAGCGTTTCGTCACTCAGCGGCGATTTGCAAAATAAAGCCGATGGCTACATCTATAAAGCCGAAAATAAAGCCGATATCTGAGCGGTAAAGCCGAATGGCTACATTTGTTTACGCCACCGTATACGTCCCCCGGATGAAATTTTGTATATGCGCTGGTGCTGGGTATAGGATTGCGATACGGTACTTTCACTGAGGATCCTTTTTACACAAGACACTAGCTGCAGACTTCCTTCCAGCGTCAAACGTGCGTCCGAACTTCTGGCCAGGCACGAGATGGGACGTGCTCCCAAATATGAGCGACAGCAGTTTCAAGATATTGGGCTACCCAAACAGAATAACAGACAACAACTAGTGTGTAAGCACTGTTTGTTAGCATACAATACGAAGGTGACACAAGAGCGCCCTAA